>NW_028327183.1:3327500-3478750 GCF_987537825.1 Furipterus horrens
GGAAAGACATGTGCGAGCCACATGTGGGAGGGCAGGGTCAGATGCCTATGGCTTCCCTGGGCCCATCTCCCCAGGGTGCCTTCACGGGGAAGACCCAAGGACAATGTCTGGCTCCCAGGAGGGCAAGTGGGGCCTTAGGGCTCAGGACCTGTCCCTGGGGAGGCGGGGACGCAGGAGCGAGAGCTGTGCCTGGGTGTGTGACTAGTCTGCTCCTGTAGCGCAGAGGGCCGGTCCCCAGGTTGGGGCCATCCCTGCAGCCCAGCCAGGGGCACCCAGGCCTGCAGCCAGCCCCCCAGGACTGCAGAACCAGCAGCCGGGTGCGCCACTCAGTCCGGGCAGCGCTGTGTTTCGGGGTCCGGAGGGCGGCGGTGGGACAGGCCGTGTGTCTGCCCACAGAGCCAGCAGGCGCCCCCGCCCAGCCAGCACCTGCACAAGCCCAAGGGGGACGCGGCCCTGAAGATGCGGGCGTCCTTGCGCATGACCCGCTACCTCGAGTCCTGGGGGGCTGCGCGGCCCTTTGCCCACCTCAACCATCGAGACAGCGAGAGCAGCAGTGAGACCCCTGTGCCCCTCAGCCGGAGGCCCAAGGTAGGACCCGTCCTCCGGGGAGCTGGGCACTGGGGTGCCTTCCAAAGGGGACAGCAGAGCCTGTGCTGTGCATCCTTCCCGCTGACCTCACTCGCTCCACCTGGGAAACGGGCCCGGTTTCTGCCCTGCCTCCTTCCTGGGGATGTGAAGGCGTGTGGGTGATGCTCCCGGGTGGCTGGGACGCCTCTGTCCCCCTCAGTCCCCAGACGAGTTCAGCGTTGGTTCAGGATGTCTGCAGTTGGAATAGTCCCTGGCACCCTGCCCTTGTACCTGAGATAAGAGACCCAGACCCGTGACAATAGACCCGGACCCATGACGGACTATCGGCCCCACATTCTGGAGAGTAACAGTCTCTTCTCCCTTCCAGGCCATGCCCCTGCGGCGCCACCGGGCCCCTGACAGGTAGGTGTGCAGTCCCCTCCCCTGTCAAAATGTGGCCTGCCGTTCTGGCGAAGTCCTGTCCCAGTCACCTCCTCCAGGCAGGCTGCCCTGACCAGCCTCTGCCAAGGAGGGCAGCTGTGAGGCCAGTTCTGACCATGGGCTGTGCCATGGCTCAGCTCAGAGCGTTCCCAGAAGCCAGACCTGCACAGCGACCGAGTGCCTGTCGTGTGCCCGCCCGGTAGCAGCATCAGAAGGGTTGGTGTGAGGGGCTGGCTCTACCCTCTGCTTCTTGCTGGGCTGCCAGCCAGCTGGGCCCCAGTGGGACCTGCCTGTCCCTTCACCGTCCCGCACAAGGCTCCACTGCACAGCGATGTGCGCCCTGGGGTGATACCTGTGTGTGTCTCGATTCCAGAAGCGCATCCCCCAAGGGACGGTCGGAGGACGAATCAGATGACGGGGAGATGCTGTCGGCCATCGAGGGGCTCAGCTCCACGAGGTGAGGGTCCTAGACCTCTGCTTGCTCTGCCCCCCTCGAATGGGGCCCCCCATGCGGCCAGGCCCACCAGTGACCCAGCTCCAGCCCCAGCCCCATCCCTGGGTCCGTGGGAACTAGTCCCCTCCCCGGTGCTATCTCCTGGAGTGGGGCCCCCCCTGCGCCCTCCCCCTGCCCCCCCCCCCAGCCCGTACCTGCCACCCCACAGGCCCTGCTGCTCCAAGTCCGAGGACTTCCACACGTTCGGATCCATCTTCCTGGAGAAAGGCTTCGAGCGGGAGGTGAGGGCCCTGCGCAGTCCCAGGAAGGGGGGCTCCAAGGCCTGGGGTGGGGCGCGGGGTGCAGGCCAGGGGCCCCCAGAGCTGTTCAGAGGTGGTGGGGAACTCTGAGGCTCTGCCCCGCCTTACTGCTCAGCTTGGGGTGAGGACGGGCCCCCAGCAGCCCCCGTTGCAGCAGCTCTGGAGTCCAGATTTGGTTCCTGGCTGCAGACTTGGGCCCTG
The DNA here is from genome assembly GCF_987537825.1 of Furipterus horrens. Taxonomy (NCBI): domain Eukaryota; kingdom Metazoa; phylum Chordata; class Mammalia; order Chiroptera; family Furipteridae; genus Furipterus; species Furipterus horrens. The sequence goes on from NW_028327183.1 coordinate 3,329,463, forward strand.
GGCTTCTCAGGGACCTCGGAGATCTAGTGGGAGCCCCGGGCAGGGTGGGGGAGGGGAAGGTGTGGCCTCTAAACACCAAAGGGGAACAAGTGCAGGTCGTCCGTCTGTCCATGACGATGGGACGTCCTGACCTGCAGTGCAGAGAGGGTGTGAGTGAGGGTTTTCAAGGCGATGAACTTGAGCCCCTGCCTGAGAAGGGCACAGAGCAGCGGCCCTGGCTGGCCTCACGGTCTCTGTCGCCCCCAGTACCGCCTGGCGCCCATCCGCGGGGTCCGCCACTACTTCGCCTGTGCTGGCTTTGTGTTTGTCTGCATCCTGCTGGTGCACGCCCTGCTGATGCCCAGGTCAGTGCGGGAGGGCGGGACGGTGAGGCCTGCTGGGCTCGGGCGGGTAGACCTCAGGCCTCGGGGTCCCCCACACCTGTGACTGAGTGTTGGCTCCCTGGAGCTGCAGGCCTCCCGGCTCCCAGAAGCCTCCCTCCTTCCAAGCCACCTGCTCTCTGTGTGGCTCCTGCCTCTGCTGTCGGCTCTGCCCCCCTTGCCCTCTCGGCTGGGGAACTGAGGCTCACGCCGGTGCGCCCCCCTGAGAGGCACGCTTCTGGGCGGGGACGGGGCGTGAGGGCCCAGTGGCGGAGGGAGGGCGGTCAGCCGCCTGCTGGTTCTGGAAGGGCGGTTAGGCCCCAGGTCCACTAGCGCTGCGGGGTGGGATGTGCTTCCTAAAGACAGAAGGGGCACGCGTTTATACCAGGAGGGGGCCAGGGGCCCGAGCCTCGTTTCCCATCTCCTTGGCCCGGAAGGGGGGACGTGAGGCTGGTCTGGGCCTGGTGTGCTGTCAGCGGGGCAGCCGGACCAGTTTTCAAAGGGCCCTTGGCGGAGTGCAGAACAGCAGCTTGAGGGGGGCTGAGGGGGACCACGCGCCTGAGACCTGGGGTTCTGGGAGGGGTCAGGGACGTGTCTGTGGCTTAGCCCTGCACAGGCGAGGCCCCGGAGCTTAGGCTGTTCCCTCGTCCCCAGGACGGCGGCTCTGGCAGTGTCCTTCGGGCTGGTGGCCTGCGTGCTGGTGCTTGTGCTGGGCCTGTGCTATGCTGATGCGCTCCTGGTGAGTGGGGATGCTGCGGACGGAGCACCCACTGGGCCCATGGGCGTTGGGGCTGTGGAGGTGTCATCTGCTGCCTCCCGGACCGCCCCCCTCCCCGGTGGGCTCTGCCCATCTGAGCCCCTCCGGTCCCGAGGACAGTCAGTGCTCCGACGCTTCTCCTGAGGGTTCTGCTACCCCCAGCCTGCCGGTGGGCCCCCAGCGGTGTAGCTGTCCGTGGCCCCAAGGGTCTGCGTGCCCCTCTGTCTGTGCCCTGCAGTGTGCCGGGCTTCCGGGGGCTCCCACGTCGCTGGGCCCTCGGGCTGCAGGCACCCCTCCTGTCTGGGGCTGGAGCTGGCTGACCGGACCCTGTGCTTTCACAGAAGCACTGCCCAGCCTGGGGAACGCTCCGGGCCATCTCCGAGAGGGTGGAGACCCGCCCGCTGCTGCGCCTGTCCCTGGCCGTCCTGACCATCGGCAGCCTGCTCACCGTTGCCATCGTCAACCTGGTGGGTCCTGGGCGCGTAAAGACAGACCCCTGTATCTGCCTCCTGGGTGGTGCGAGCCGGTCCCGACCCTGGGAGCCTCCAGATCTGAGACTCCTGTCGCCTGAAAGCCACATGTGGGGTGACCCTCTCCAGGGCCCTGAGGCCGGGCCTGGGAAGTTCTGCGGCCAGTTAGAGCTTTGGGCCCCAGAGAGACACTCCATCCTTTCTTCCCGGCCCCCTGAGGGTGCCCCGTTTCACCCTCTCAGACTCGGGAGCCGTCCCGGGCCCAAGCTGGGGGATGTGGAGCCCCTGCCTCCGGCATGATCACACGCTCTGTGCCACAGACCATTCATGCCAGTACCCCCAGGCCCCACATCTAGAGTTAGGGTCTGTCCCCACTGCCATGCCCGGGCACTCAAGACTGACCACCTCGCTCCGGGGCACCTACGGAGAAGGAGACTCACTGGGAGGGCTGATCCCAGCCCCTCTGGCCTGTGTCAGCCTGCAGCTCAGTGAGGGGGTGTCTGACACACTCCTCCCCCCAGCCCTCAGCTGACAGTCGCTGTGGGGAGCTGGGACGCAGCAGCTCTGGGCTGGCTTAGAGCCAGGCCTGGCAGGTCCTGGAGTCCCAGGCCCTTGACCCCCCCCCCCCCCACGGGACCCGTCTCCTCTGCAGCCGTTGATGCCTTCCCAGGCGCGGGGGCTGCCGGCCGGGAACGAGACAAGCCTAAGGGCCCTGAGCAGCAGGGAGAGGACCCCGTGCGAGCCCCTCCAGGTGAGTGCCGGGTCCAGCCGCTCCCAGGACAGGTGGGGCCCATGTGGGGCTGCGCTGGAGACCCCAGGGGTCTGGGTGTTGGCACGCTTGGTCCAGGGTGTGCGGGTGGGGGCGCCCCGTGCTGGTGCATGTGTCCCAACCTCTCACTCTCGGGGACACCCAGAGGGTCTCCGTTTAGATGCCGGGGAAGTGGGCTTAGGAGGTTGCCGTAGGTTGTGGGGCTGGGACTGGGCCCCAGGCAGGTGGACACAGGAAGCGCCACAGTGGGATGAGGGCTGTGGGACTTCAAGGGGCGCGGCTGCTGATTTTGAGGTGTTCTCTAAAGGGCAGAAAGGGGAGGGGCGGGGACAGCGAGAAAAAGCAGGGGGTGGGTGGTAGGAGCAGGTTTCTGTGTGTGTGTGCGTGCGTGTATGTGTGCGTGTGTGTGCGCGTGTGTGCTGGGCGTGGGTAGTGGGGGCCAGCAGGACTGAGGCAAGAGGTGGTGGGGTGACTCACACCCGTCTCCCCAGTATTACACCTGCAGCTGCATCCTGGCCTTTGTCGCCTGCTCCGTCTTCCTGAGGATGAACCTGGAGTTGAAAGCCGTGCTGTTGACAGTGGCCTTGGTGGCCTACCTGGTGCTCTTCAGTGTCTCCCAGTGCGCGCGGTGGGACTGCTGCGCCCAGGGCCTGGGTAACCTCACCGAGGCCAACGCCACCCGCAGGTGGGGCCCCAAGCCCTCGCTGCAGGCCCCGCCTCCTGCCCGTCGGGACGGGCCCCTGGGAGCGCCTTTGTTTCTGTCAATTCACGCTGCGGTGCGGGGGCTTCCGAGCCACGGCCCCAGCCGCGGGGACACCTGTGGGGGACCGCGGGGACAAAGGAGCCGAGGGGCTCCAGGTCTGCAGCTCTGAGCTGAGTGTGACTCGGGCGGGCGCTCACGGAGGCCACCTGGCCGCGCGCCAGTCTGGGGGTGGGAGGCGGCGGCCTCAGCTGGAGCCTCGCTGTGCCCTGCGCCCGAGCTCTGGGGAGGGCGGGTGTGCCTGCTCTGCTCCACCTGTCGCCCGGGCGGGGCCCCGGGGCCCCTGGGTTGAGAGGAGGGGCCTAGCTCCCCATGAACTGAAAGGCTGCATGTGGGGCCCCAGAGGAAAACCTGCCCCTGGGGGTCTGGCTGGCCCCTGCCGACTCCTGCCAGCCCGCCGCCGCCCTGCGGCCAGGAGCCCGGGCTCCCCCACAGCGGCCGCGCTGCCTGGGGCTTTCTCTTCAGACGTGGCCACAAGCTCAGTTGTCCCCGCAGTGAGGCCGCCCCACCTCCCAGCCAATGTCCACCCTCCACCCTTTTCTCTGTGTGGAGTTCCCTTCTGTCTGTTTACCATGTGGGAGCGCCGGGCGGGGAGCGGAGACGGCTGTCTCTGTGGCCCTTCCCTGGGGGTGCGCCGTGTGTGGGGGCTGGAAACGACCCCTGCCCCCCTTCCCGTGCAGCAGCTCCCCACCCTGTTTGTGGCGGGACCTGAAGACCATGGTCAGCTTCTACCTGGTCCTCTTCTACGCCACCCTCCTCATGCTTTCGAGACAGGTGAGACCAGGGAGCGCCCTGCCCCCCACGCGGAGAGGGGCCGGTGGGGCCGAGTGCCTCCCGTCAGGAGCGGCGTCCTGTGGGGAAGCCCCGGTTGGGACCCGAGTGACCCACGGGCCACCTGAGAACCAGCCGCTGTTGGCCGTCCGGGATTTTAAGGCTGTTTCCTGAGGGAGGTGTTGTCATGGGCAGAGGGTGGGCACCGCTGATGAGCAGGGTCTCGGGCTGCTGGGTGGCCGTGTCCCTCCCTCACGGGGGCCGGGACGCTGCTGTCCCCCTGTCTGCAGATTGACTATTACTGCCGCCTGGACTGCCTGCGGAAGAAGAAGTTCAAGAAGGAGCACGAGGAGTTTGAGACCATGGAGAGTGTGAACCGCCTTCTCCTGGAGAACGTCCTCCCTGCACACGTGGCCGCCCACTTCATCGGGGACAAGCTGAACGAGGTGGGTGTGGGGCTGGCCGCCCGAGCGCAGAGGAGGCCGGCACGCCATCCTGTGGCGTGGAGGGCCCCAGTGGCAGTGCCGAGTGCTTCCCGTGGGTCTGGGCCTCGGGCGTGAGCCCCGGTGACAGTGGGAGCTGGGAGCTGTAGGGACACAGAGTCAGCAGCCTGGGTGGACCGGACGCCGCCCTCCTGGCCTTGGGTTTTGCCCTGAAGTTGGGGCCCACAGCACTTGCTGGGCAGGATGGTCACGGGTCACGTGTGCCCGGCATTGCTAAGCCGGGCGTCTGTGATGGACCCGTGTGCGTCTCCACCAGCTCTGCGCAGCAGTGAGTGTCCGACAGAGGACCTGACCCCTGATCGCTCCCTTCCACCTGCGGGGTCCTCAGCCCCGCTCTGCAGACTCGGGACATTTGAGAGCAAAAGTCCAGCCTGAGCCAGACCCTCCCTGACCACCTCACTCAGAACCCCCTTTGTGAAGCCCCCACCCCGTGAGATGAGCCTCTGGGGCAGCCAGCCGGGCCCCCGCCTCCCAGGAGCCCCCCGCAGCAGGGAGCCGCCCCTCCCGAGAGGCCGGGTGGGTGGCCCTGAGGCCCATTCCTTCCCTCCCCGCCCAGGACTGGTACCATCAATCTTATGACTGCGTGTGTGTCATGTTTGCCTCCGTGCCGGAATTCAAAGTCTTCTACACGGAGTGTGACGTCAACAAGGAGGGGCTGGAGTGCTTGCGGCTGCTCAACGAGATCATCGCCGACTTTGACGAGGTGCCGGCGGGCGGGCGGGCCGCGTCTGTGCGCTGGGGGACGCACGGGCCACGGTGGCGCGCTCATTCAGCCAAGCCTCCGTGTCTGAGCCGGCAGCTGGCTGTGATGAGCTGTGGGTCTGTGCAGAGGAGCCGTCCCCAGCTCGGCCCACGCAGCCGAGTTTCCTGTGCGTGCTGCCATAGAGCTGCCCCCTTGCTGCTCAGCAAGAGCCAGAGACCAGATGAGAACGGGAGGGACAGGAGGACAGGCAGTCAGGGCCTGCAGGCGGGAGGGGCGGGGGAGCCCGCGGGGACTGGGATGAGGCTCCGACATCAGCAGCAGCGGGCGCCCACACCCGCAGAATCTGGGCCGGGCCGCTGCTGCTGTCCTGACACCGCTGCCCCCCACCCCTCCGCCCCCGCAGCTGCTGTTGAAGCCCAAGTTCAGCAGCGTGGAGAAGATCAAGACCATCGGCAGCACCTACATGGCCGCTGCGGGGCTCAGCGTCCCCTCTGAGTATGAGCACCAGGTACTCAGCCAGTCTGGTGGCCTCACGCCCCAACCCCCAAGGTGTGAAATCCACTCATCCCCAGACCTGTCCCCTCCAAGGGGGCCCCGCCCCTGCCCTGACCTGTGAGGGAGGCGTCAGTGGTGAGGGGGCACGGGCCTCTGGCACGTCTGACAGAGGCCCTGTGGGTCTCGTGCCTGCATGGCACAGCGGGTCAGGGCGCTCTGCAGCACCCATCTAACCCCGGGCAGACGGGCGCGACCCGCCACGGCGCTCTGTCCCGCAGGAGCTGGAGCGGCAGCATGCCCACATCGGCATCATGGTGGAGTTCAGCATGGCCCTGACCAGCAAGCTGGATGGCATCAACAGACACTCCTTCAACTCCTTCCGCCTGCGCGTCGGTGAGGCCCGGCTCCGCGGAAGCTTCCGGAGCGCCCGCCCGTTAGTGTTAGTAGGGATGCAGGCTTACAGCCGCCAGGGTAACTGGGCACGCTGAGAGCGAGGCTCACCCGCGTCGTCACTGTCAGCTGACGGGGCCCTGCTCGGGGCCCGAGTTCTAAGAGATGAGCAGATGCTAGAACCATGGATGCCACCCAGGCTGAGGCCGTGCCGCCAGGTCTGCAGAGCGCGATCCCCGTCAGGCTTGGGGAGCACTGTTCCCACCCCCCACCTTCCTCTCGTCGGCCTGTCAGTGCTCTCTGTGGTGGGGGGTAAATTCCGTGCCCCTCCCCGCCCCCCACCCGCTCCACACGGGGCAGAAGCCTGCGGCGCGGCCTCTGGGACCTGATGGCTGTGAATGTTGTCTCCAGGCATAAACCACGGGCCTGTGATCGCTGGGGTGATCGGGGCCCGGAAGCCTCAGTATGACATCTGGGGCAACACAGTCAACGTGGCCAGCAGGATGGAGAGCACTGGGGAGCTTGGGAAGATCCAGGTAACGGCCCAGCCGGGGGATGGGGAGCGTGACCGAAGGGGGAGACCTTCCCGGAGGGCACCCAACCGCTGGGGGCCCGGCCACTGAATCCCGGTGGGAAACCCGACGTGTGCTGCGCACTGGCTGGTGTCCCCTGCCCCTCCGTCACAGCTGTCCTTCCTGCTCCTAAAGGCTCCGCTTTCTCGCCCTCCCAGGTGACTGAAGAGACGTGCACCATTCTGCAGGGACTGGGCTATTCCTGTGAGTGCCGAGGCCTGATCAACGTCAAGGGCAAAGGGGAACTGAGGACTTACTTCGTCTGCACTGACGCTGCCAAGTTTCCAGGGCCTGGGCTGAACTGAGGGCTGCTGGGCCGGGGGCAGACGGGCTCGAGGCCACGTCCTTCCCAAAAGCAAGCCGATGGGGACTCAGCCCCCGCCGGCCACCCACGGGCCTGGCCACCACCACGTCCTGACAGACAGCTTGCACGGCTTCCTTGGATTTGCACAAGAGGACTTCCTGGACACGTGTGCCAGCCCCCAGCTCCAGGTGACCCCGAGCCTCACCACGCCCAGGCAGCCAGAGCCTCCCCACGGCTGCTGTCAGGGTCGCAGCCTCGGGCACGGGGACGAGGCCCCCTCGAGTTTCAGGTCCCCTCCAGATCCTGGCTGCTGTGGAGGCCTTGGAGTGTGGCCAGACACAACCCCGCGTGGCTGGGAGCTGCACGAGGAACCCGTTTTCTGGGGGCAGGAGGACTGAGACCCCGTGTGTGGGGTGGGCTGGGGACCCTACATTCCCTGCCCGGGGGTGCTGGCACGCAGGACTGGCGAGGGCTTTCGGACCCGTCAGTGGGGTCGGTGGGAGGGAAAACCACAGCAGACACGTGTGACTGCCACAGCAGACACGTGTGACTGCCTGCCGTCTGTTTATTTTAAATGAATACATTATTAATGGAGGTCTTATCCTTTTTAATGACGTCTTAGAGGCTAGACAAACATCTTCCTCCTGCGTCCTCTCCGCCTTGCTACCCGCTGGCACGTAAGCAGGACTACTGTCCAGTGTCAGCTTACAGGATTACCCCAGCCCTGCGGAATGTGGCTCGGAGCCAGCCGGCGAGGGGGTGTGGCCGCGGCACTGCTTCAGACCACTCTGAGTCCAGCATTTCGAGATCAGGGGCAATAAACAAAAAGCCTAAAAACTCAGGCACGACCAACTCCTCAGCCCTCCCCCGACTACCCCCTGCAGGCCTCCGCCCCCCTTTCCTGCGGCACAGCCCGGCCCCACCCCCGTCCTCAGGGCGCACGTGAGGGCTCGTGGGGAGGCCCCCTCACCGGCTGACCCCTCTCGGGGGCTGAGATGTTCTCGCTCTGACCAAATGAATCAAGGCAAGGGCAAAAAGCCGGATCTGTGAGTTTCCACTCAAACAGAATCCAAAGGAGTCACACTAGATTCCAAGGTGAGCACTAGCCAACCGGCCCGTCCTTTGCTGAACGGACCTCCTGCCTCATGACCAGAGCCGCTCCAGAGCCACTCCAGAGCCCTCGTACAGGTGAGGCGATTGTCACTGCACAGCTGGGATTCCTGGCTGGAAGTCACCCACGAACCCCCTGAAATTACACAGAGCCATGCAGACTTCAAGGCTGCAGGCAGGGTGACCTGGTGGTAAGGTCTGCCTGGGGTCCGTGGCCAGGGCCAGTGGCCTGTGCCCAGTCTCGCTGCGGGGCGTGTCCTGACCTGCACGCAGGGGCTGGGGGCACGCGTGAGTCACGAGGACTTGCTGCGTAAAGGGGCTACACTGCACGGCAGGACTGCTGGCGGGGGGGGTGGAGCCTCCCTTCAGCAGCTTGGAGGGCCATGTTCAGGGGAGGACGGGCCTGCAGCGGGCGCCCTTCGGGGCCAGTGGGGAGCGGGGCTGCCGGAGCCCCCCGGGCAGTCAGGACGGGGCCTCACTAACACGGCGTGCGGGGCCTCCTGAGCGGGGCCTGTGGCTGCTCTGCAGTACTCGTTACTGTTTTCTCTCGGCAATGGAAATCCTGATCGGGAGTCTAAAACATTGGTTGCCATTAGCGTATTTTTCTTTATTTCCCCTTAAAGCACCGTGCTCAAATAAGACTAAGTTTTCGATGCTCAGATCGAAGTGTGTAACTGACCATAAAAGCCACTTGCAGTTTTACCTTATAAATGTTTTCTGATTACCAAGCCATTTCTTCATGTGTCCTTTTGTTCTATGACAGGACAAGTATCTCTTTCCCTTTGGGTTGAGGGCTTGCTTAGAAGTTTGCACTCAGGCAGCCTCAGACTTCAGTGAACACCCCCCCCCCCAAGTTTGCTGGTTTATTTAAGAAAACTTCCTAATGGGTAAGAAGACCCCTGACTGCTGTGTACGTGTGCACAGAACAGGTCAATGCAGAAATATGCTTTGAGAAGGTACATGCCAATAACCTTGGGCTCTTCTGTATACTGAATATTCATAGGTCTGTAGCATTTGTTTTAAATGTTACAGTTCATTTTACAAAGTACCAGTGTGTCTACTTGGTTCAGCTTTTCACACATTAAGTTACCAGGATGGAGAACCCGCATGTCTTGACTTGGGATGTTTTCTTGGCCTTGAACTTAGCTCGGTCGAAGCAGATCTGAGGCTCAAGGGTGGATACCACCCGCTCATCTTGGGGCCAGGGCTGGGGACCACACAGGCGGGGAAGGGGCAGGAGTGCTGTTGGCCTCCAGAGAGCCCTCTACCCCGGCCACGCCCCCTGCTTTCTGAGCTGCGTGGCCACCAGCAAAGCCACTGTCCTCACGGGGGCCACTTGTGAGGAGCTCATCAGACACCACCTGGGAAGTCAGCGATTTGGTTTCTTTAATGGGGACCGTGGCAAACGTGGAAAACAGGGATTTCAACCATGTGTGGGACGCGCTCCCTGTAACAGACAGCCGCGAAGAAGGCTGCCCTACCTCTGAGCTGTGCACTCGTTATCAGGAAAGGTCAAGGGGCAACTGAGCTGCTCTGCCTCGTCCAGTTCATAGTCCCAGGGTCAGTCGGCCTGGCTACCCAACAGAAGTCCAGTCTCTGAGGCATCAAAGTTAATTGTTCCAAAGTTTAATTAAAAACACAATTTACAAATAATATCTTGTGAAAAGCATTTCCAAGTTAAGAATGAAAAAATATGTACATAATATATAATCAGATACCAGTTGGCTTCAACTCCCATGGGGTTCACACTCGGCAACAGCAGTCTTTTTAGCTTCTTCAACATCTGCAAGAAAGAGAGACCCCCTTCAGCACCTTTTCTCCGGACAAACAGAGGGCTGGGAAGGGAAAGGCAGCGTCCAGAGGGGCGGTGCTGATGGCCCTCCCCACGGGGGCGGGTGAGGACGACGCACGCTCTCAGCTGATCACGGAGCGCTCTCTGTGACCGTGTGACACCTTCAGTTGGGGACAAAGCGGAACGAGCCTCAATGTCTGCACATGCGCAGCACGAGCGGCGGCACCCGTTACAGGCCCTGTGAGCACCACCAGCCCCCGCGCGGCGGCCACGCACCTCCTGTCAGATCCACCAGGCTGTGCCCCACGATGGGGCAGGGGACGGAGATGCCCATGGCTTTCCGAACCCCGTGCGTGCTGACGACGTCGCCTGGAGTCACCTGCTGGGCGAGTTCTTTAAGGTTATTGGTCACCTGTTCGGCTAGAAGGAACAAAACCAAAATGAAACGGTTCCAGGGACCGAAGTGCAGTGTCTTTAGAGGACAGGCAGGCAGACAGAGGCCAAGGCTCCGTGCCCCCCCGCCCCCGAGGCGCCGCGTACCGAGATGCATTTCCCTGTAGGAGGGGCCCAGGAGGCAGATGGTGTTGGGGGGCGGTCTGGCGCTCAGGCGCTCGTTCTGGGCTTCCTGGAGCTCCCGGAGCAGCCGGGTGGTCTCGTCCAGCTTCCTCTGGAACACTTCGGCTTCTGGGGTGAGACGGGGCGCGCTGAGGAAAGCACCCCCGCACCGCAGGCGGCGGGCTTACTGGCTCTCCTCCCCGGCCGGTGAGAGCGCAGGCTTGCCTTACTGCCCCTGAAGCCCGGCCAGTGGCTCGTCCCAGCCCCTCCGGAGACACTCACCTTCAGAGTCGAAAACTTCAGCCGGAGCGCCGAAGGCCGCCACCACGTCCAGTGCCGCGAGCCTGCCCTGGCCGCAGGCGTCAGCGCGCCCCGCCGGCTCCATCTCTGCCCCCTGCTTCGAAGGAAGGAAAGGGACTGCTTGGAGCCCACCGCCCCCAGCAGTGCTGGGGGGAGACGTCGGTGAGACGGCTGCGTTTACAGGTCCAGCTATTCTGCCTGTAAAAATCGCCATTCCCAAAGCCTGGCAGAAAAGTACCCATAGACTCACCCCACTCGGTGAGGTAGTGGCGTGTCTTACACAAAATGCACCATCTGCTTCACGGGCCAGCAGCTCTACACTGACAGTGACCACATCCTGGGGCCGCCGGGCCCGGGAAGGCTCCCAGTCCACGGCCCCCGGGCTGGTCGCCTGCACCCCCACATGAGGCACTCCCAGGTCCCCACCAGGCCCCAAACTCAGGCTGTCAGTATCGCACGGGAGAAACAAATCCCAATGCAGGTGGAGCTTGTAGTTCGGGAACTTTAAAGACTCAGTTTCCATAACCTCGGTGCCGCTTTCTGGGATCCCATCAGCCCAGGGAACAGGTGCAGACCTCGCGACGGCGCTCCAAGCTCAGACAGCCCGAGCCCTCGGCGTCCCGGCCAGCGCATGGTGCCCGGGCGGGGGCGTGGGCACAGCTGTCAGGCCACCTGGCCCTCTCGGTCTGCACTTCCCACCCAGCTCCCTTCCTATCCCGTTCTAGTTGTGAGGTTTCTTGCCTTCTTGCCCCGTCACCAAGCACGTGACCTGCTGGAAAGGACGCAGTCTCGTCACCACCTACACCTGCACTGTCTTGTCTTGATCTCGTGTCTTCAGGTGCCGTCCCCTCAGGGAAGGGCTTACTCTGGTCTCAGATCCTCAGCGCCCCAGTTTTCCCATCGCTGAACCCCCGAAGTGTCTGTCACCACCACGTTACGGTAAGCATGAAGGTTACAAGTGACACTCGCCCTCCCTCGGTGCCTCCCTCAGCTGCCGGTCCCCCACGTGTGGCCTGTCCTGCCGCCTCTCCCGCTGGGGATGGACCCACACTCCCTGCATCCGGGGCCACAGGTGCGCCGCGCCCGCCCACTCAGCCCCACCCCGTCCCCCATCTTTTCCTCTGTGCTTGTACAAGCCCCAGGGCGGGTCACTGTCCCCTGCCTCCAGCTCCCCACCGCCCCCGACAATCTATATCACAGCGCCTGCGTTCTGGGATAGAGCCTCAGCGCTCAGCACTGCACAGGTCCCACGGTCACCCGCTCTGAGCCCTGCACGTGCGAGAAGGGCCCCGTGTGCCTCACACCCGGGTCGCCGGAACCCTCGCCCCAAGGGGACCCTCGGCCTCCCAGTGCCAGCTCTCCAACCTGCGCCCCCACAGACCTGGGACCCGCCCCGGCTGCCACGGCGGCCCCTGCAGGGAACAGTCCTGCACCTCACTGGGCACTTAGTGCTTCTCTTTTCAAGCAAAGCTTTAGCGTTTAGGTCTCTGAGCTCCTTCTCCACTTAAATATTCTTTATAAAGAACATAATCACCTCCATTTCTTTTGCTGGGTCGTGTGTCCTGATCTGGCCTTCATCTTCAGGTGACGACTGCAAGGATAAAGAGAAACTTTCCATTAGAAGGTATAGAGAAAACAAGAACATGGACTACGGGACTACAATTTTTTTTAAACCAAAAGTGAATCAGATATAATTACTAGCATTTTTTGAGTATCTTCCGAGTCAAGAGTATCTACTACTAGCGACTTCACGGTGGGTAATTCTAGCCTGACCCAAAAGCTACCACCTGTAGCGTGAGTTACACAGCTGTAGCTTAAGAAGATAAATAGTCTGTTTTCAACAACAGGTCTCTGATGAGGACAAAGCAGGAACTCTGGGGCCTGTCCTGTGTTCAGAGGCGATCCTCTCAGATGGCAGGGGCCGCCGTGGAAGACTGGAGAGCCGGGGGGCAGGATGGCCCCCCCAACCCGGGTCCTGAGGGGCAGCGCATGCGTATAACCAGGTGGCTGCGGTTTGCTCACAAGCCGGTAACAATGTCATCTTTTCTTGAAAGGCTGCACTGTGATTTACTTACCAATAACCAATTTTTTAAAATTATAAACAACATATCCTTATATATAACTTTTTTCTTATTTTCTAGAATAAATTCTGAGAATAACATTAGATCCCAGAGCAGAGACACTGTCCATTTGAAATATGTCGCCACATCAGCCACATGGAAGCTGTTCAATTCTAGTGCAGGCCCATTAACGATCTCAGATGAGGGGACGGGAAGGGCACAGTGAGAACGCGGCGGAGCCGGCGTCACAGCGTTGTCCGGGCCGGTGAGGGCAGAGGCAAGGCTACCCTAGCCACAGCCACCAGGATGCTGTGACCCCCAAGAGACACGGGTCCTCGAACAGGGGTGACAAGGACATTCTGGAGACCAGCTCCTCCACAGCAGAAGGAGCGCCCGTGGTTCTAGTCTTTGAATCAAGCGTCCCTGGGGCCCCAGACCAGGAACCCCGCCCCGCCGAGCTGGGGCTGGCTCGCAGGGGTCACGAGAAGACAGCAGCGAGGCCCTGCCGCCCGCGCTGCAGCTGCAGGAAGAGGCCGCCCTCGGCGTTCTGGCCGACACGGTCTGGGGCGGGCGCACAGCCCCGGCTGCCTTGGGAGCCCACGTCCAGGCGATGATGACAGCCTCCTGGCCTCAGACCTGGTGCCCGCACTGCGTGTTTCCGTTCATTGTCCTCCACCCGCGGTCCCCGCCCGGCTGGGCTGTCCTTCCAGGGGAATGGCTCAGCTGTCACCCCCGCTAATCCCCCGATTTCCCAACACTGCATGACTAATGCTGGAGCGCGGACAATGAACTACCCCATGCCTTCAGAAGCATCCTTACCGCCTCCAGGTCCTGCAGCGCTCGAGAATGCCCTCCTTGGGTTAGAACGTCCAGGAGGCTGTCTGCCATGACATAGGGGTAGTCCTGGCATGTGGCCAGAAACTCATGGATGCTGAAAGACAGCGGCGGGAAGTCAGAGCCCCGTCCTCACAGACGCCCTCAGTTCCCACACCCCGGTGCAAAGCTGTCTGTCCAGGCCCGACGCTGCAGTCCCAGACTTATTTACCAGGGACAAAGTTACCACGAGAGGATGAAACAGTGGAACAGGTCAGTGACAGGAAAGGCTGGGGACACTCAAAGGAAAGTAAGAGCTCAGGCCAGAGGGCCGTGCTCCGCCCCTTTCCTTCCTGGCGGAGGGGCTCTTCCCCGCCTGGAGACCACCCGGTGCCTCGCGCCCCACTCACACCTGCAGCCTGGACTGCACCCTTCGGGGGCACCCAGGTAGATCGGGTGTGTGAAAACGCGGCGCTCAGAATGCCGGCGAGCTGGTGACGCACCTGAAGTCGCTGGGGACATCAGAGTCCTCCTCCCCGTAGGTGGAGTAGATGAGATCGGAATCGTCCTTGCTGATGTTGGCAAACGTGGAGTCGTAGTGCGGTGCGTAGGAGCTGTAGGGCCCGTAGTTCAAGTACAACACTGCGGACGAAGATCACTGCCTGGGTGCTACACATCCACTTGTGAGCCCGTCTGCAACTCTACTACCTTGTCGCCTAGCACCCAAATCTACAGTAGCTATTTCCCCCCAAACAGACGATTATACGAAATCGCTACTCCAGCGACTTTTTCCCCCACAAAGGGGGGAGGGAATAAAGAAGCTCATTTTGAATACGAATACCCAATTTTTCCGTTTCTTCTGAATTTAACAAAATAGCTAATTAGAGTGGCAGAAGTATCAGCAAGTGCACCCGTGAGTGATGCACCGAGCGGTCCCGGCCACGAGTGGGCGCCTCACCTGGGGTCGCTTTGTTCCTTTTGTCTTCCTTGAACCCCTGCAGGGTGTTCACTCCAGCCTGCAGCCGCCCCGTGGTCATGCCCAGCCTCACGGGGCAGTAGCCGGGCTCTGAAACATAGGGCCGCGCGGTCAGAGGGCGGCATGCAGCCCCACGCCACTGACGGGGCCGTGCTCGGGGGGGGGGCCCTGACTGGCCCCGTCTCTAAGATGAGGAACTGAGCGTAGAGAGGCAGGCACGTGGCCAGGACCCCGGCCCGGTCACCCCCATTCCCCCCCACTGCTCCCTGGGGCTCCTTATGATCATGCTGCACCTCACCTTAAAGATTAAAACGCTGGGGCTCTTCATGGTGTAATGGAAGGAAACCAGTAGGAAGGGGCAGTAAAAGACCAAGTAAGGGAAAACAACCCGACTAAGGACAAGAGCTTGTGATATAGTCAGAAGGAATGTGTACAGGGAAGAACAGCCTGTAAAGACGTGCCCTCAGGGCCCTGGCCAAGTAGCTCAGTGGGTTGGAGTGTCGTCCCCGATACACCGAGGTTGCAGGTTCAATCCCTGGTCAGGGCACATATGACAAGCAACCAATGATGCATCAATAAGAGGAACAACAAACTGATGTTTCTCTCTCTCTCTCTTAAAACAGTCAATAGGCGTGACCTCCGTAAACCAGGAACACAGCCCTGTGACGCTGGGGCTCTGAAACGGACACGGTGGTGCCAGGAGGAGACGTGCTCTTTGGCCACGCCCATGCCCACGGACACAGGGCCCGCTCTCCTGGACTGGAGTCCTGGCTTTCGTACTGGGATCGCCCCTCAACAGCGGCTACTCCCCACCCCTCCAGCAGGCCTCCTCTCCTCGCAGGAAGCAGCCCCGAGCTGGTGTCCTCGCGGCCACTGGCCCTCCACCAGGTGATACCGGTGAGAAGTAGTCGGGTACCTTCCACCTGAAACCGGGGAGCCCAGCCAGCCGCACCAGTCAGCTAACGCCTGCAGGGGCAGAGACCAGGGCCAGAGGGCAGACCGCGGGCTACAGAGAAGGAGGGGCCGTCTCCCAGCGTCACCTGAGTCGTGCCGGCGGCCTGTCCTGGCGCCCAGGTGTCCCCACCGCGACACTGGAAAGAGCGATGTTCTCAACTAGGGGTGGTTTCTGTGGCCCAAGACCACAGGGATCCCTGGCACAGTAAGGGCACAGAGAAGCCCAAGTGAGCTCTGCCCGGGACACAGTGCGGCGCCTCTCCCTCCGGGGCAAAGCCCCCGGGAGCGCTGCAAGGGCGGCGCCGGCTCTCCGTGCTCTGCGGCTCCCTTCCGTGGGCGTCCCTCCCTCCCTCACCGCCACCTGGCCAAGGGAGCCTCGGGGCCCTGAGACGCAGGAAGGCACGGCCGCCCCGTCCCTCGGGAGCCTGCTGGCGGCCCCTCCCGGCCCCACCCCACGCCCCAAGGCCGCGCCTGGCCCGCAGTGAGCAGTGAGGACCGCAGTGAGCAGTGAGGACCGGGACGATGTCCTCAAGTACAGGGGCTCCGCCGTCAGTCACCCTGGCAGCCCCAGGGCCCTCATCACGGCAGACGGAGAACGGGTATTTACAGCCTAAATCAACACTCTCCCATCTGCCTTTACAACACGTGATGACTCCTCTCAGACGAATGACCAGAATTTCCTGCATCACATCAAATTTCAAAATACTTCCTCAACTATTTCCAATAGAGTATCACCTGAGAAACTAAAAACGTAACTGAAGTTAGGAAGCAGCGAACCCCCACCTTTATAAACGGCCCGCGGACCGCACTGCAGGACGGCGGTGTTAGGTCTCTGGCGCTGTTACTGAGAAGGGAGCCCCACGGCGCCCACGCGCGTCCTGCTCACTGAGGTGCGGGCGCCTGGGCTGAGGTCCGGGGCAGGGACTCGGCGCACAGACCACAGGCTCCTGAAGCCGGGGCGAGGACTTACGGCTTCGCTGTCTGCCTCTGCTGACGGGGGTCTGAAGTTCTAGGACTCTGCATTTTAAAGAAAACTGGATCTACACAGCACGATTTTCGGGTGAAGCAGAGCTGGGCCAGCTGGGCCCACAGGCTCCATGACGCCCAGCCAAGCTTGTCATCGGTGCTGAGACAGCAGCTGACCAACGCACGGGCCTGCTGCGTCACGCGGCCCCGGTCACCGCCCTCGGCCAAACGGCAGGTTCGCGCGCCGTCCGGTTCTGTGAGCCCACCTCCTATGACGGGGTCCACGGGGTGCAGGAGTCCCAGCGTCGTGGTTCCATCGGGTTTTCTTCTTTCAAACTCACACTGCAAGGACCCAAAGCATTCACATGGCACGGACGGTTTCATATGGATGTGTACCCATCGCGTACATGCATCGCACCCCAGAGCAGCACTTGAGGGAAGCTAGCATCAGCGGGGGCCGGCCCGCTGCCCTCAGGCGCCGACGTTCACCCCTGTCCCCGTACTCGCAGGCGCGGACGGGCTGACCAAATGACGGCGGGGAAAACCTCAGAGTCGGAACGAGCTCTGTGGGTCCGCCAGGCCGCCTCGTTCTGCCTGCTCTGCTTAAGAAGGAGGGCACTAAAGACCAGGAGAGGGGTGACGTGCCCGAAGTCGCCTGTTCATCCACTTGGTTTTAAAACCAATGTGTTAACACTTCAAAAGGCCAGAGGGTGTGTTCTTGTAAGTTTAAAATAAAATATGTGGTTCATTTTCCAATTTTAAAACACATTAACTTCACTAAGACAAAGAAACAGAAAACCCCTAGTACTAGAGGGTCAGCTTCCGAAGGAGCGCTGCACCGGGCGCCCCAAGGCAGGTGTGGGTTGACTGACGCGCACGGGGACGGGGACAGGAGAGCGATGTCACCTGACTGTTCACAAGACGCCGGCTCAGCTTCCCTCCAGACTCCTTCACGATGCGGTCGATCTGCTCCTGCTCTCTTTCCAGGTTACGGCTCCTCCCTTTATCTTCCAGCGTCTCCCTGTCTGTCCTGAAAACACACACTGGCACTGAGCACAGAGGAAGGTAAGGCGGAAGCGCGGAAGGGAACCCCGGACACGAACACAGCCCAGGGGAAGACACGCACTGGGAAGTCAGACTGGGCCCCTCAGGCCTGGGAAGGGCCCCGGCGGGACGCGCGCAGAGACAGGCAAACGACTACACCAGCCAGTCCCCTCCCTTTGGGTCCAGTGGCCTTTACCTTAAATATTTTTCTCTAGTGCATCCACAAAAATGAATCCTGGCACGAATATATTTTGAAGGCATTTTTTTTTAAAAGTCTGACTTTTCATATTTAAGTGTAAAATAAACATACATTTAAAATGTGTAAACCTTAGAGAGAGGCCAACGCTTGTCGCGTGTCTACTGTCTTCGCACCGTGGCGGCAGAGCTGCCGGAACCCTCCCTGGCGCCCAGGAGGGCTGGCCGTCAGCCGTGGGAGTGGGGCTGCCCTGCCGGCCGCTGCCCGGGGGGCACACACGCCCGGGTCCCGGGGCGGCCACGGCTCCGGAACAGCTCCCCCTACGCTCTCTCGCTTCCTCTACAGCAGCAGTTCTCAACCTGTGGGGCGCGACCCCTTTGGGGGTCGAACGACACTTTCACAGGGGTCGCCTAAGACCATCGGAAAACACATATATCATTACATGTCGTTTTTGTGATGAATCACTCTGTTTTGGTTATGGCTGGGGGCCACCACAACACGAGGCACTGTAGTAAGGGGTCGCGGCCTTGGGAAGGTTGAGAACCACTGCTGTACGGGACGCAGCCATGAACAAACAGTCCTACTGAAACAGACTCCCTGACAACGGGTCCCTAAAGGTAACCGACTGGCTTCTGAAATGGGTCCATAAGCACGCGCACTTGGAGCCGTGTGGGAAGACGGCACCACGTCCCTGGACGGGACTTCACACCCGAACCCGCCAGCCACGCAGACGAGGACCGGGCCCCCCAGGCGGGCGCTGGCCGGCCCGACCGCAACCCCGCCACGGCCGCACCTCCTGCCTTCCTTGCTGGCGCCCACGAAGGCCGGCGCGCCGGCCTCGCCCGCGCCGTCCCCGTCCGCAGGCCCGCAGCCGCTGTCCTCCGCGCTCTGAGGGGCGTCCGCTCTGTCCTTCTGCTGTCGGCTCTTCTGCAGGTCAGCCATGAACTCTATGCTCTGCTTCAGGCTCTGGATTCTCTCCTAAAAATACCCCACAGTACTCTTACTGCATGGTCGCCATTCCTGTGTGAAGTAACGCATTGTTTCCTCCCCAGGGCTTGTGTTTACCTCGTGATTAACTTGGGAAGAGAAACAAGGAAACGTAATTATACCAAGAGTATCTTCCTTAGGAACCAGGACAGACACGTCTATTCCTTCAGTGCAGATGACTAATTTCCGACACAGAGGACGCTTTAGAACTTTACTGCACCATCAAAAAGCTCACAGAAGAGGACACATGTATAAAGACTAAGTATCCTTTGTAGCACTGAGTTTAAAAAGTCAAAGTTGGTTTAATAGCATGTTGACATTTTATATTTAACAGAATGGCGTATCGTTTGAATTTTAAGAATTATCAGGCTTTTAAAGCCTGCAGCATGTGGATGAGCACGTGACGCCTCCTTACGGTCTGGCACCCCAGGAAGGTCGCCGATAATGGGGGCAGCCATACGCCTGGGGAGAACCCAAGGCGAGGGCCAGTCCAGCCTCCTTCCCAGTGCCTGTGGTGGTTCTCCCCACCGAAGGCACCGTCTCTGTCTCGTGACACGTGTGCTTAATTCCCCGCCGCGGGGGAGTTTTCGCTGCGGCTGAGGCCCTGAGGTTCTAGTGACGACTGTTGCCTTTGAGCTCCGAGCCTTGCACGGGATGAAACATGGAGGGCAGGCTCCTCAGGGACCCATGGCGACAGTGGCAACAGCAGGGAAGGGTTTTGCAGAACAAGAGAAACTAAGGACCAGAAAGGAGCAGGGGTCATTCAACTAAGAACATCGTAGTCCAGAAACACTTAAGTGACTCGTCTGAGGTCACAGAAGCAGGACTAAGACCCGGACTCGCCTCCTGTGGCTATGTTAGCTGTGCGGTTCAAGAGCCTCAGGAACATGACCTTGTCGTTTCTGCTGAACTTTTATTTTAAGTCCCCTTAAGAGTAGTAAGTGATGTATTTTATTGTAGACAAAGATGTGGGTAGAGGAGAAAAGAAAACCCTTTCTAATTTATTATCTAGCGAGGAACAGGGTGGAGAGGCTAATTCCCCCAGTGTGTTCTCCTAAGCATTATACATATTAGGAAATGGGAATTATACCCAATATTTCGGTCCTAGGACTTTTCTCACTTAATAAATTATAAGCATTTCCCTCCATATCATTAAATGTTCTTTATAAGGTTCTTAATAACTGTGGAGTATTTCATCCTATTTGGTGTACTGTGATTTAGTTAACAACCTCCTACTGGACATTCAGATCACTTCCAAGTTTCCACCATTACAAATACAAGTCACATGAGTATTATTGTAAATAATCTAGGAATCTAAAAATCTCTCTCTCTAGGATATATTCCTAAAAATGAAAACACAGTAGGTCAAAGGGAATGAGTATTTTTAAGGCTTTTGATACTTACTGCCGAACTCCCTTTCAGAAAAGCAGTATTAGTGTCTGAAAGCTTCTCTGAATCCCTGTCAAATATAGTGTAATTTTTTAAAAACTGCCAATCTGACTTTTAAAAACATGTCTCATTTTAACACATACTTAGAAAATACCAGGGAGGCGTGAAGATTCGTCACTGTCACGGGCCACTTGTGTGACCCCTTGCGAATGTCACCAGGCCGCTGCCTGCTCATCTCCCCCCGCGAGCCCCCGGGCCAGGCGGCACAGCGCAGGTGCTCAAGAACAGGCCTAGGTCCCGGGGCTCTCGGCAAGCTTTGAAGCTCCACTTGAGAATTTATAAAGCAGAAGCTACATTAAGAACATTTTGGGTTTCTTTTTTCTAACATTACGTGCACAAAATTAAAATAATTCAATTAGATAAATTTTCAACATTTTGGCTCATGGAAAAAAGTTGGGTTTCCTTAATTTCACTCTGAAAGCAATGCCTTCCTTTCTCAGTAGGTGCAATGTCTCCAAACGGGCACCCTGCTTCCCAGCCCCTGTCACAGCAGTGAGGACGCACAGGCCGAGGGCCCCCACGCCCCTCGATGGCCCACTCCGCGGGAGGAAGGGGCCCGTGGCCCGCCTGAGGCCGCACAGCAGCCCCGAGACAGAGCCGGGCCCCGAGCCCTGAGGAGCCCGATTCCAAAGCCGTTGTGCTGCAGAGAGTACGGCCTGTGCTGGTCTGTGTTACGACGCAGCATCCTCGGGTTTATTTAGATGATCGGAAGGGTCAGTCTACGTAAGTCCATTCTTTATAAAAATAACGTGTACCACTTGTCATTATTTGGGTGCAGCTGAAAAAAATCATGAAAGACTGCTCTACAATCTTCACACTGAGCACGCGCAAGGATTATCTTTTAAAAGACACCACTCGTGGGAGGGCGTGCTGGGCTCTCCTGGGAGCGCTGCTACTTGAGGAGTTAACTCAAAAGGTCTAAATTTAAACACTTCAGGATCTCGGAGGTAAGGGTCCCTCCCCTCTGGGGTGGAGAGAGCAGTCAACAGGAAGCCGTGACACAGGATGGGTAGGGCTCCTCAACAGGAAGAGGTCTGAAGAAAAGGCGGAGAACAGAGAGAAAAGGACAGCGGGGAAGAAACCTGAGTTCCTGCGCCTGCAGCCATCCCAGCCCCAGTGAAGCTCAAGGGGTGCCGGCCCCTTCCGCACGCGTTAGTAAGGACATGGCTTAAGGATGACAAGTGACGACACATCATGGCAACGGTGGTACACCGGCGTCGGCAAGTTTCCTTTGGATACGCTATCCCTGCGACTTAACTGTTCTCCCACAAGTTCAGTGCAGACACTGCGGGCGACAAGCGGCTGCAGCTGCCCTCAAACGCAGTAACACGCAGCACCTGCAGGCCTTTAACCCGGAGCACGGCTGGGTTCTGTGCCCCGAGCCTTCCCGCCAAGGCTGGGAAGAGCGTCTGCCCTTCCCCCTGCTCTGCAAACTCCGCCAAGGACGGTCACTGGCTCACGCCAAGTTTCTCGGGTCTTTAGGAAAGGAGGGCACTGATGCTGTCTACGTATGAGAGGCGGGCGAGAGCCATCGTCAGTCCAAACGGTTCTCCTTGCCCAGCGAGCAGACCCGAGAACCTCCCGGGGCCTGCAGCACAGCCAGTCAGACGTGCGCACCGCAAGGCGGCTCTGTACATGGGAGGCTGGTGCAGGCGATCCCTTCCAGGCGGAAACACCACCTGCACCTGGGACTCGTTCCTCCCCCGGCCCGAGCTCAAGCCCTTCACGCTGCCCTTTCTCCGCCTCGCTGTCTTACACGCACTCAGTCCTTCTCGGCAGAACCCCACTCCTGCCCTGCGCTCCTGCGCCAGGTCCCCCCACCGGGCCCTGCACCTACTGCCAGCAGGTAGCTCAGAGGGCGCAGGCCAAGCCTTCCCCTCGTAGGGGCTCTGGCTCCGGCTGGGGTGGGGTGGGGGGGCAGAACTGTCCGGGGCTGTCACCCACTCAGAGCTGTGAGCGAGACCTCAGAGATGGGACTGACCCTGGGAGCGCCCCTTTTCTCCCACTAAGATCCCCTTAACTTACCCCTCGGGAACTGTCGCGGGCCCCTGCTCCCAGAGGACACCCACCCAATTTTCTGCCACCACCTACAGCGTCTGCCCGGAGTGCGCGGCGGAATGAGGTGTCTGCGCCTCTGCGCGCCCTTCTCCCACCTCGGTGCCTCCCCGGGCTCCAGGCTGGCCCTTCAGGGAGGGACTGCTCGCCGCGGAGGGGGCTTCCATCTTCCCAGTTACTGCTCATTTGTGCGTTTTCTTTCTTTCTACTAGGAGCTCCGGCGCCTCACCAGGACGCCAGCTTCCGTCCCTGCGGGGGGAGCTTTCCTCCTAAGGGGTCCCCTGCTTCACCTCACCAACCTCAT
Source organism: Furipterus horrens (assembly GCF_987537825.1). Taxonomy (NCBI): domain Eukaryota; kingdom Metazoa; phylum Chordata; class Mammalia; order Chiroptera; family Furipteridae; genus Furipterus; species Furipterus horrens. Next base: position 3,351,877 of record NW_028327183.1, read on the forward strand.
CCTGGAATTCAGGCTGATGATTCTTTCATAGCAAATGTCTATCTGGTGAGTGTCAACTCAAGAGCCTCGTATAAATAATTGCAAGTGAAGACGAATATTTCTTTTTATCAATTCAAAAGGAGAATCTTCCTGCTTAATTTTCTTCTCTATATTAAATTTTTTTTCGGGCACTATTTCAACCTTACTATGATCTACCTAAAATACAATAAAACCAGTTCTGAGTTGAACATGTATCACTGTGACCAAGAGAACAAAGGAATATAAGTTTTACAGTAATTGTTATTTAGGACAAAGACTTCTCTTTACCTGGCTAAGAATTTTCATTCCCGAGTGCAACAGCTTCTTTGCAGCCTTATAATAAATGGTCTCCGGCTTGTTATAAATCATAGCATTCGTGCACATCAGTTTGAAGTGGTCCTGCAGAGAATGTTAAGGGGGAAATGCATTAAGAACAAAACAAAGCACCCTTCTTTCCTGATTTGAAACCATTAAAATTAAAAACAAAAAACCCTGCCACCTTCTTTAACAATCTATTAAGTTTTAAGACTCACAAACATCCTCCTACATTCTATTCCAAATTCTTTCTCTTAAGTATGTTTTATTGATTATGCTGTTACAGTTGTCCCAATTTTTTTCCCTTTGCGGCCCACCCCCAGCAATCCGACCCCCCTTAGTTCGTGTCCATGGGTCGTGCATGAAAGTTCTTTGGCTTCACCCTTTCCTATATTAACTCCCCCCCGTCTATTTTGTACGAACCGATTATGCTTCTTAGTCCCTGCACCATTTCCCCGTTTCTCCCCCTTCCCCCTCCCAGCTGATAACCCTCCAAATGACCCCCACACCTATGATCTGCTCCTGTTCTGGTTTGCTTAGTTGGATTTTGTTTGTATTTTTTAGATTCAGTTGTTGATAGTTGTGAGTTTGTTGTCTTTTTTTTTTAATGTTTTTTATTGATTATATTGTTACAACAGTTCCAATTTTCTCCCCTTTGCTCCCCTCCACCCAGCAACTCCCTCCCCCAGCAATCCCCCCCCCAAGTCCGTAGCCATGGTTCGTAAAAAATAACTATCCCCCCCTTCTCAAATATTAGGACCCTTTGTAATCTTATAAAGGACAGTGGGCGAAGGTCTCGTGCCCCTCTAGCTGCTTCAAGCTGGACATGGTCGTCGTCCTACCTACCCTTGGGTCCAGAAATCCCTAATAGGAGTGGGGGTGTGGAGGGGAGGGTGGCCCTCCCACATGGGGAAGGATCGTGCGGACTCCAGGTCAGTTGGCTGTCCCCGGACAACGGCGTGCTTGGTTTAATGGGCTGGCATCCTTGTTGTGTTCTGGGGGCAACAGATTTGGTGAAAAGGGTTAAAAGGCATCATTCAATCCATAACCACTAGATGACAAAAGGCAGAGTTTGTTGTCATTTTAATGCTCATAATTTTGATCTTTTTCTTAAGTAAGTCCTTTTAACATCTCATAATAATGGCTTGGTGATGATGAGCTCCTCTAGCTTGACCTTGTCTGGGAAGCACTTTCTCTGCCCTTCCATTCTAAATGACAGCTTTGCTGGACAGAGTAATCTTAGTTGTAGGTCCTTGCTTTTCATCACCTTGAATACTTCTTGCCAGTCCCTTCTTGCCTGCAAAGTTTTTGAGAAATCAGCTGAGAGCCTTATAGGCACCCCTTTGTAGGTAACTCTCTGCTTTTCTCTTGCTGCTTTTAAGATTCTCTCTTTATCTTTAACCTTTGGCATTTTAATGATGATGTGTCTTGGTGTGGTCCTCATTGGGTCCAATTTGTTTGGGACTCTCTGTGCCTCCTGGATTTGTATGTCTATTTCTTTTTCCAAATTAGGGAAGTTTTCCTTCATTATTTTTTTTTCAATTTCTTGCTCTTCCTCTTCTCCTTCTGACATCCCTGATTCAGATGTTGGCACTTTTGGCGATGTCCCAGAATCTTATCTTCATTTTTTTTTGAATTCTTGTTTCTTCATTCTGTACTGGTGACTGTTTATTTCTTCCTTATGTTCCAAATCATTGATTTGAACCCTGACTTCCTTCCCTTCACTACTGGTTCCCTGTGGATTTTTTAAAATTTAACTTAGTGTAGCCTTCATTTCTTCCCTTATGTGTCTGAGCACCCTCATCACCAGTGTTTTAAATTCTGCATCTGACAGGTTGGTTGTCCCCATTTCAGTAGGTTCTCCATCTGGGGATTTGGGCCATGTTCCTTTTCTCCTCAATTTGGCAGCCTCCGTGTGTTTGCTTCTGTGTCTTAGGTAGAGCTCTTGCACCTGTTACATTAGAAGGGGCGGAGCCTTAGGTATTCGCTGGAGGTGGGGCAGCACCCCATTTCACTGCTTTGTGGCGCTGTATGTGAGGGAGGGGCCAGAGAGGGAACAATGCTGCTTGCTCAGCACTCGCCCTATTTTCAGTCACTTTACCTGCTTCCTGTATATGACTGGCAACCCTCTAGCTGTTGTCCTGGTGTTGGTTTCCAGAGCGGGTGGGTTTGCATACCGACCATGGGGGCCTCTAAACAGACTCTCCTGAGAGATGGGCAGTTTCTTCTGCCTCCTCAACCCCCACTGGTTTTCACAGACAGAAGCAATGAAGCTGTATTTTCCCAGCACTGGAACCCTGGGCTGCATGGTCTGGCCCGGGGCTGGGATCGCTCCCCAGGTGTCCCTCCTGGCTTTCATCTGCCACAGGTGAATGGGGGACCGCCTGCTTCGCCTGCTGCCTCCTCGCCTCCAACACACAGCGTCCTCTCCACCCCGGCTGCCAGGCTCTACCCTCCTGCCCGTCCGGATGAGTACTTCTTCTCTCAATCCCTGGCTGTCACTTCCATACAGTTCAACTTTCGGGCGGTTCTGGTTTAGTTTTGCTTTGAGGTTAGCTGTGACCCGTCTTATGGTTGTGTGAGGAGAAGTGTGTCTGCCTGCGCGTCCATCTTGGCTGGAAGTCTTTTTTCCAAATTCTTAAACCTTTCATAACTATATATAAACTTTAGATACAAGATGAAAATCTTATACTTACTGTACAAAAAGGAATGAGAAGAAAAACACTATCATATATTGAATAATCTTAACTGAATAGTTAATCTAATTAGAAATATTACCCTTGGTTTTATAAAATATCTTAAATTTCCATTTACTTATGAATTAAATATTTTATTTCAGATCTTGACTGAAAACCGGGAACAGAGAGTGTAAATTATCACAATTTGTCCTACTAAATCCAAATGAACTGAGCGAAAATGTTACATTTACCCGCATTTCCTTTCATCTGTTTGGGTGTTAGTATAAGCTAAACGTAATCTGCAGAACGTTGCAAAATTATGCCAATGTGACACAAAGCACACGACCTCTAGAAGCTGAAACGTGTAGGTGGAGAAGCCGGATTACCGGAACTGTGCTTCTGGTCTGGACATCACAGTGCGCAGAGGCGCTGGGGAACGCAATTCTATCGCGTGTTTTCATGGTTCTGTCATCTTTACATCGCATAAACGTGAGCGTGATTATGCCAAGGCCTTGCTAAGTTAAAATGATAAAACCAAACAAAAGAAGAATCTGATGCCCCCAAACAAACGCCCCCACGTGAAAAGTCAGACCCCACTATTCAATACTTAGTGATGACAGCTGGGAACTCTGCAATGGACCAGAAACAGGGGGACTGAGCACTGAGAAGACTGATTCAAGCGTCACAACAAACTGGCATTCAGCCAAAGCGGATAAAGGCCGCGTGGCCCCGAGTCCCTGGCCAGTCCAAGCAGCCAGGGCTTTGCTCGGTCCTGCCTCTCAGACGGGGCCAGAGCCGCGGACCCGCTCAGTCCCCAAGCCTGTGCGTGCGCACGCGCGCACTGACCACACGGTTTTTTATGTAGTTTTAGCAGGTTCCCCGTCCCTCTAGGGCTGGCCCCAGGTTATGGTGGTACAGATATTCTGAAGAGCTTCCATTCCATTAAGATCATTAAATATATATCCGAGGAGAGACACAGGATGACTGTTACCCGCCCCACATGACCACTGGGACTCTAAGTGGCAAGACAGTGCTGAATTAGCCTGCTGGTCACAGGAGTGCTCTGTGAAGGCAACAGCAGCCTCCATTGAGCTCGGCTGTCATGTGCTGGGCTGTACCGGACTTTTGTGTAATGGCACTCGGTCATCCGAAAAGCTGAATGACCTTTCTGCATGCTCTTCATGTAATTAAGAAATATGAACAGCCTAAACGAGCTGGATAAGCTAATAAACATTTCTTTGGGTTACTGTAGATGATTCCAAAGAGTTAAAACTGCCTGTTAATTCCAGTTACGATCAGCCTGAGCCACGTGCTCCCAAACCCTTAGAGGGCACACCTCCGCCCCCGCCTGCCATCCCAGGAGGAGGCTCAGAGAAAACAAAACCGTTAGGGCTGCTTCCGCGAGGCAACGACACAGTCGGAAAGACGCCGTCATAAACAGCTCGGGCCTAATTTTCACCAGACGAAAAGGGGGGGGGGGAACTTCCGTTTCTCTGAACACATGAGAATGTAATTCCAGGTTTTCAGAGCAGTGGAATATTATCCACACATTCAAATCCGTGGTAGAGAGAGAATTAAATGCTGGAGTCAGTCGTAAATCTCAGCCGATTGACATGGGGATGAAAGAAAAGAGCAGGAGAAGATGCTGTCGACTGTCTTATTTCCCTTTTGTCACTGCCTGGACCTAAGGGTCGGGCGAACACCACGAAGTCCGTGCAGAAAACATCAAGGTAAAGGAGGCCCCTGAACCGGTGCAGGTCGTGGCGGTTTGGCACAGAGCCAATTTACGAAAACTGTGGTGGTTTTCTCCGCAGATGAGAAAGAAAAGTATCACCTCTCCAATCACCACACACCAGGCCTCTGTGAAGACAGAGAAACCTCACCTACAACCTTCGGCACAGACATAGTTTTAGTGGCTTGTAGGTCCTTTGCCTGCAAGTTTTTGATTTTCTTCCTTTTAAAATTTAAAGAAATCTGCTCAACAAATATCACCAAAGATGACCTTAGGGAGCAATTAACTTTCATCCAACTAGAAAATGTAATTAAACCTCTGTTTAGTTATTTCTGGACAAGCCAATCCTCTTTTTTAGAAGATACGCACACCTTAGACGTCTAGGAAAAGAAGTTACTCTAACTCAATTTCATTAAAATACTAATTTTACCTATAACTGACCTGAAATTTAAAATCACATATTTTTTCAAAACTCCCAAGATAATAAAAGACAGCAGATGGCTTATTTCATCTGATTTTGTATCTTTAAGCTTAAAAATGTTTTCAAAGACAAAAACACACAAAGACTTTTGGATATTAAAATAAGCTAGCTTAGCCCTGGCTGGTGTGGCTCAGTAGATTTGAGCACCGGCCTGTGAACCAAGAGGTCGCAAGTTTGATTCCCAGTCAGGGCACAGGCCTGGGTTGTGGGCCAGGCCTCCAACTGGGGGCATGTGAGAGGCAACCAACTTATGTTTTGCTCTCTTTCTCCCTCCCTTCCCCTCTTTCTGAAAATAAATAAAATCTTAAAAAAAAAGAAAAAGGAAAAAGCTTAATTCTTCACAAAACAAAAGCTCAATTAGTAAGATTCTGAATACCAAAATGCTGGTTTCTACCAAGACTTTGTATCTACAGGCTCCACCAGCTTGACTCTCAAACGACTCAATATATGTTACTTTGTACTATAGTTCTTATTTGTCCAGTTACCACACAAATAGCTGTAGTTACCTTCAGTTCTTCTATGGACTGGTAGTCGTTGTTCCTGATCTTCTCTTTCATGGTACTAAAATCCATTGGGTGTTTAATGATCATGGAGTAGCCGGGAGCGATAAAATCAGTCACAGGAAAGGAGAAGAAAGCACTTGGGTCTTTTCTGTGAAGATATAAAAAATGCAATTTTATTTCTACTGCAAACACATGTACTGGTCTAGGAGCAGAAGTCAGAGGACAGCCTTCAGATGCAGAACGAGTCTGTAGTATGCTACCATGATTTCCGTAACTACTACTAACAACAGCGTTAAGAGGTTTTACACACTAACTGTACTCTTAGAGCAGCACCTCCTACACAGGGAAAAATGAAACAAAATAAAGGCCCTGGGCTAACTGGCCAGCGTCTGACTGCCGGGAGGTCAGTGCTACGTGTTCCATCGACCACAGGGGAAAGGCAGGGAAGGGATGAGGAGTCACATGTGTGACCTTCCTGTGGGATTCTAACTGCGGGCGTGGACCCTTGGGGGGCCAGCCAATGACTGCAGCCCTGTGCGCAAGTGCATTTTCTGAAGCAGTGCATATGACTTCTGTGGGTGTACATGGTGGGGCTGGGGGCACTGCTGAAAAAAAGACATGAAAAGGCCCTCACGACGCCCCCAGCCTGAGACACCGCGCTTCCTCTCCCAGGGTCTCGGCTGCGGCTGTGCACAGGAATCACTGGAGGAGCGTTACAAAACGTATATTCCACACATTTATATGAAACTAAAAAAGACCCCGAATAGCCTTAGCGATCTTGATAAAGAAGAACAAAGTTGGAAGTATCTTAATACCTGATATTAAACTATACTACAAGGTCATTGTCATCAAAACAGCCTGGTACTCGCATAAGAACAGGCACAAAGACCAATGGAACAGAACAGAGAGCCCGAAAACCAGCCCACGCCTAATACGGTTAATTAATACGTGACAGAGGGGCATAAGCCTCAGTGGCATAAAGACAGCCTCTTCAGTAAGTAGTGCTGGGAAACTGGACAGGGACGTGCAAAAAAAGGAAACTAGACCACCAACTTACATCTCACACAAAAATAAGCTCGAAGTGGAAAAAAGACTTAAATGTAAGTTGCAAAACCATAAAAAATCCTAGAAGAAAACACAGGCAATAAAACCTCAGACCTCACCTGTAGCAATATTTTTGCCACTGTATTTCCTAGGGCCAGGAAAACAACGTAAAAAACAAACAAATGGGACAACACCGAGCTAAAGATCTTCTGCACAGCCGGAGAAAACCACCACCAAGTGAAAAGAACCCTACTGTATGGGAGAACATATTTGCTAGTGATGCATCTGATAAGGGGTTAATTTCCAATTTATACAACTCAACTCCGGAAAGACAATCCAATTAAAAAATGGCAAAGGACCTGCACAGACACTTCTCCAGAGAGGACGTCCAGGTGGCCAACAGTCATGAAAAGATGCTCAATGTCACTAATCATCAGAGAGATGCAAATTAAAATCACAATAAGATACCATCTCACACCCGCCAGAATGGCCGCCATCAATAAATCAACAAAGTGCTGGCGAGGATGCGGAGAAAGGGGACTCTATGGACCGTTGGTGGGAGTGCAGACCGGTGCAGCCGCTGTGGGACGACACAGTGTGGAGGCTCCTCAAGGAATTAAAAATGGATCTGCCTTCTGACCCAGCGATCCCACTTCAAGCAGTATACCCTAAGATGGCAGAACACCAATTTGAAAGCATATACGCACCCCGATGTTCACAGCAGCACTATTCACAATAGCCGAGGGCTGGAAGCAGCCCAAGTGCAGGTCAGTGGGTGAGCGGATCAAAAAGCTGTAGTAACTTAAACAAGAGAATCCCGCACGGCCGCCGGAAAGGAAACCTCACCCTCTGTGACAGCGCGGAAGGACCTGCAGACTATTATGCTAAGTGAAATAAGCCGGCCGGAGAAAGACAAGGGCCATGTGACCCCACTGTATGTGGAATCTAAGGAATAAAATAAACTGGCGAACAGAAGGGAAACAGAGGCACAGACCCACGGAGCAGACTGACGGCTGCTGGGGGAGGAGGGACTGCATGAGGAAGGGGACGGGTGAGCCGAAGGCCACGCATGCAGGACCCAGACACAGACACAGACCGCCGCGTGCTGCGGGCCAGAGGGAAGGGAGGGCGGGGCTGCGTGGAGGCGGGCAAAGGCGGGGGCAGGAGAGGGGATCTTCTGTAAGAGCGGCACCAATAAAAATAAAGTTATCAGAATTCTCGTGGGGTTTACCTGAGACCCACGACCCTGGAGTCTCTGGAGGGCAGGGTGGGCCCGGGCCCCGGCCTTTCCAGGGCTGAGCGCCGGCGCCGGGACGGGAGCTCTTGGCCCCGGGGATTCCAGCACCGACAGGGCTGAGCCTCTGCTTTGCACCACTAGGTCGTCAAGAGTGACGTTTCCCTTCAGGAGCCTGGCCCACTCACGTTTCCTGACCCCAACGACAGCAACAAAAGCGGCCCACACAAGGGTAACGGCGGCAGCTTCTGAAGTGGGTGCCCGCCGTACCCGATCGCTAGCCCCACCGAGCCTTCGAGGCGGGGGTGCCGCCCTTACAGACGAGGGACGGGGACGCGGCGGCCGGACCGCTCGTTCCCGGTCCCGAGGCTGATAAAGGGGTTAAGGTCGGGACCTGCTTCTGGTCTTCTCTGCAAACGCCTGAGCGCCGAGACTGAAGCACGACGGAAATACACAGAAGCGCCCAGTGTGGCGCTGACACACGCCAACGTGTGCCGCCTGAGCCGTCGCCGCGCCCCCCGGCACTCGGCACCCCGGAGGGCCTTTCAGAGCCCATCTTCTCCGCCCCTGACCTGAGCCACTCGGTCGGACCGAAACCGGTGTCCCTCCGCTCAGCCGGTCCGTCTGTATCGGCACCAGCGCCGAGCCCCGAGGGCGAGGGCCCCCCGACCCCAACGGGCTCAGAGGGATGCGGCTCTGGACCCCAATTCCTAAACAGTCCTGAGCGACGTTAACACCCGTGGACTAGGAGACTGTCCTAAGCAGATTTCTCTGAAGGTGACATTTTTAACTTACACTCTAGACTTGTAAGAAAATTAAAAGGCGGCCAAAACACTCCATTCCCACATTCTAATTGGGCTGGGACATCTAATACTTACCTGTTCGCCCTTTTGGGACAAGTAATGGATTGTTTATTCGAGTGTAAACACTTGAGATGTCATTTCCTCAACTGCTCTGTAAAGCCAAAAAGGGGAGAGGCCACTAACTCATGATTTTAACTGCCTGCAAAGATGAACAGGTGATGAACACGGACGGCACTGGAGGTCTGCTCTTAAAGATTGTTTATGGCGTGAAAGCCCAGTGAGAACAGGGTTTGCCAGGAGAAACCACACTCCCGCTAGGGAGCCTCGGCCAGCGGTGCCCACGTCTCTCAGCTGGAAACTGAAATTCTGAGTAAAGACACACACCAAAATATTTTAATGAAGACCGAGTTATTCTTTTTCCTTTTAAGAACGTTGGTTTAATCTAGATACTGTAATTTTTAGAACAAACTTCTGAATTTAGAAAGGTCCCGAATCCTATTTATAGAATTTCGTGTCTTCTCCCAGACTTCACAGTCACGGGGGCTTTCACAGCGTGATAAGCATCACACAGATACACAGAGGGGATTTTTATCTATCAGCAAAGTGGAAAGCGCTGTATTGTTTATTTCTGGTTTAAAGCTTTAACATCAGAACTTACTTCAAATTAAAAAGAAATCTGCCATGAAGCGTATTATGTTAACATTCTTCAAGTTGCCAGTTAAAACAAACTAAATAAGAACATCTAATAGCCGCTGGGAGGGCTTCTATTGCCAGGCAAAATATTTATCATCCAATTTAAAATCAAGTACATTTGGACCCGGGCCACAAAATGTGGCTTTAAGTAACCAAAACGAGAGAAGTGGCCTGGCCACTACAGTTCTCACTTCCACCCCCACGTCACAGAAAAGCTGGGAGGACACTTACCTCTGCAACTGTCTCATCAGCTGGTGCAAGGCTTCCTGCAGGGGTGTCTGTTCTATTTCTAAAGCAAAAAGGAAGGAGAAGAGGGTTTTTAACAGGAAGATTCCAGATAGCATTGTTTCAGTTATTTTCTTTCCACGTGACTCATCTCAGACCCGTCATTAAAGATCTCACACAGAACTTCCATGCATCTTACAAGTAAGTGTGATCTCAAACGGAAGCTAATTTAAAGCTCGTATGTGTCAGAGAAATAAGAAACTTAAAATTTCCATTAAAAACCTTTTTAACTTAAACGCTAAGACCCCAGCTCCTTTCCCTGGCTGTGCCCCTCAGAACAAAGTCAGCGTCCTCCCTCAGGCAGGACACAGTCACTCCCACCTTCTTGCTTGGCTAAGGAGCTGGCGAGAGGCTTCTCGGGGGGCAAGTCCAGTCCGGCAGGGGCCTGGCCCTGGGGGTCTTTTTCTGCCTCGCTGTCCCCACGGTCCCGATCTCGCTTCTTTCTGTCCTCCTAAACGGAACAAAGGGAGATAAGTGAGAAATAAATATTTCAGAATACCTCTAAAATAAATCATCTTAATTTCAGTGGAAAAATATAAGACGTCATTGAAAAGTCTTAATAAAATCTTAATGTCTTTTACTGCCATCTACTGGAAGAGGAGAGAATGCCATGTTCATAAAGGGGGGGAAGTGATCTGACAGTAGATGCGAGGGAAAAAAACACCTAGAAAAATACTACTATGTATTCCTAAAAGCAACATAACATACTTAGGAATAAATTTGATTAAAAATCTAATACATTTTGGAAAAATTTATGAAATATTGTTAAAAGGCCACTGTGGAAGACCTGAATAAAGGAAATACACTATGTTCATGAATTGAAAAACAGTCCATTCTCTCCAAAGGAATCTGTAAATAAAATGTAACGCCAACCAAAATTGTAAGATGCGATTTTTCATGGAATCTGACAAGCCAATCACAGAACTTATTTTGAAGATCAAATCAAGAACAGAACAGTTTTGAAAAAGGTTACAGTAAGATGCATCTTCCCCGATATACAGTATTCATATAAAGTGACAATAATTTAGACAATGTGGGTCTGAGGGACAGACAGACCAAGAGAACAGATTACAAGCCCAGAACCAGACGCACCCATACAGCAAGTCTGGGTGAATCACAGGGGTGGCGTCCTCACACATGAAGGACAAGAGGGCGGTCCTGGGACAGCTAGTTATCTGCATGGACCAAGACGATGAAATCATACCACACGCAAAGTCAATTCCAGATATATTAAAGACTTAAGTGTACAAAGCAAAGCTTTAAAACTTCAGATAAAAGAATCCTTATGGCCCAAGAGTAAGGAAAACTTTTCTTACCCATAAACAAAGCTAAAAGGCAATTACTGACTGAGATAAAAGACTTGAAACATAAATAATTCAAAGTATTAGTAAAGATTACATAAAGAACATCTACAGACTCATGTAAAAAGGCAAATAACCCAATAGAAAATGGGTAGAGTATCACAGATAATTCTCAGAGGAAACCTGAAATGTCAAGAAGCATGAAAACCCTAGAAGTCTGAGAATTATAAATTTTAAAACAGGAAGGCATTTCACATCTCTGATTGACAAAAATTAAGATGTCTGTAAATGTCACGTGCTGATGAAAATGCAGAGACACGGGACTCTCAGACCTCGCACGTGGGTGAGCACACACGACCATCAGCAGAAGAACAAACAGTGCCCAGTAACGCTGCCGAGGACGCATGCACCCTGCTTCTGAGCTCTTCTACTCTGGGGCATGCACCCGATTTCACACAGAACAGCTGACCCTGACAACACAGGTTTGAACTGCTGGGCCCACCTATACGTGTGTATTATTTACAGAGCCCGGCAGATAGTAGGCGTCCGGTAAATATCTGCTGAACAGATAAACAGCCCTTCGATCAGAGGAGCAACACTGGCCTTACGCCCTTAAGAGTCCATCTCCCCTCTCCGGGAAGACCTGCCATTACGGGGGCGCCTCGGGAGGGAGCAGCGGGGAGGGCAAGGGGAGGACTTTCTGTCAACCCAGATAAGCAGGGCGGCCCTGAGGTCTGGGGCGCGGCAATGTCTCAGCGACCCAGTCAGTGACTTGTGTTTTGACAGAGGGCCCACTGTGCTCAGTAATTACAGTGACTCCCTTCTCTGCAGTTGTGAGCCACCTCCACGTCCACGCCTCAGCTAACTGGGCGCTCAAGTCGCCCTTCAGCGCGCCCACCCCACGGGCTGCAAGGCCTGAAGCAGCGAAATACTAAACACGAGCTGGGAGCGGTGCCTGGCAGAGCGCACACACTCAGGCGTTAGCTTTTCGGGGTACGTCCTCCCCTTGGGACCGGGCAGTGCTTATTGGAATTTATTTATATAAAGAAGCTTTCTATTTTCATTAAAAGTTCTACTGAACCTCGGCTTTATAAATATCCTGTATGTTAATGCTTATAATTTTTTAAAGTTTTAAACATTTTTTATTCTGGTAACATCCCTAGCAATGGGACTAGCCTGACTTCTTGGAACAGCTAAACCCGAAGCTGCCCTGCAAAGCGGTTCAGACAGAATCTGGACCAGAATTATGCTTTTCTGAACAGGTCTGTGTTTCAGGACAGGGGTTCAGCCCTTCCCCCCGAGCCATGTCCAAGAAAAGCCTTCCAAGTAGGGCTCCTCGCCCCCACCCCCACTCGCTTCCGTCCTGCTGGAGACTGCTAACGTCACCGAGACTCACGTTTCCACTCGGAGCACTGACCCCCACGGCCCACACATCCGAGTTCGAACTCCCTACCCTGACACCTCGGCCGCCTCTCCCATCTTACCCTACTCTCCCCTCCATGCCACTCTGTCCCCGATGCGCCCTCACACCTGCCACCGTGCTGCTGTTCATCTCTGTGCGGGAGCGGGGCACCCTACTCAGGACTGGCTTTGCAAGTAAGCATATAAATGAAGCCTGGGCGTCAGGTTACCTTTGAAAAGACCAAAGGAGCCCCCAAACGACGTGACCCGAGGCTTCACACACGCGGCCCTCTGCGTCTGACGTACAGCGCGGGACGCACACAGCGGCCGCTGGGAGGACGGACTAGGCAGCGCGGCGCCATCACAGCCTGATTTGTAAACACTGGCTCAAGTGCTGTTCCCGAGCGAAGTCCTCCGTGACCGGCCCGCCCCGAGGAGCTGCCGGAGCTCCAGAAGGAGTGTTCGGCCTCTGCGGGGCCCCGGCTCTGTTCTCCCACGGCTGCGAAGGGGTGGAGGCCGGCGTCCATTCAGACAACGGTTTTAGACACTGACCTCTGCGGGCAGGGTAAGACTTCTTATTCTGGCACGGGCCGTGTGACCTCGAGGGAGCGGGCTTACTCTCTCTGAGCCTGAGCCTTCTCGTTTATAAAGGAGAAGATAGCGCGAACCAGCAATCCCACTTCTGGGCATATAGACACCCACACTAGCTGAAGCAGGACTTGGGGAGACGCCTGCCCGCCCACGTTCACAGCGGCATCAGTTACTGACAACCCTGAAAAGGCAGACGCACACCGAGTGCCCAGCGATGAGGCAGGTAAAACGGGGTACCCACACAGTGCGGCATTATTCAGCCTTAAAAACGGAAGGAAATGCTAACACAGGCCACCGCACGGATGACCCTGACGACATCATGCCGAGCACAACAGGCCAGACACACAAAACCCGTCCACGTCTAAGACGGCAGGGGCTCCAGAGAAGAGGACAGGGAAGGAAACCACCACAGGGACACCTCACGCACACCTCTCAGAACTGAACAGAGCGCTGAAGACAGAGGGCAGGAGCCTGAAGATTTCAAGAAAGCAAACACCAGTCATGTGCAAGGCTGAGCGTCATCATGGCAGCGGACTCTCAACAGCCGATCTGGAAGCCAGAAGACAGCAGTGCAGTGGTTTCAAGAGCCTGGGAGAAAATCCCATGCCGAGTCAAACCATCGATCTACAGGAAGGCAGAATAAAGGTTTCCAACACGTAAGACCTCATAGAAGCCTGCCGCCCGTGAGCACTTTTTAGGAAGCTGCCAGAGGAAGACTCTGCCAGAACGAGGGGATGGACCCGGAGGAAGACGCGGGTCCCGGCAGGCCGGACAACATGCATCCAGGCCAGAGCAGGAGGGGACAGAGGACCACAGACTGAGGTCTCAAAACAAAGGCAGGAGCCTGACTGTGTGAAAAACAGAAATCAGGGGGGCTTTTCAGATCTATATTCGTACATCACCTTTGTCTTCAGTGAACGATAACTGAACTCAGACACCAAATACTGACCTAGCCGACAGGGATGCACCTGTCCTCGAGGCTGGAGGAAGGGGCAGCGGGGCGCGGGGCAGCGTGAGAACGCTCACTTAAATTCTCACCTTCTGCAACACGATGTCACAAAAAGGCGGAAGCTGGGGAAGCAGCAGACGGCAATATAAGCCTACATTCCGAAGTGGAGGTAAACATACAAAGAGAAAACTAGAAAGTTTGGGAAGGACTCCAGGATGGAGCGGGAGAATGCTTTTGTGTCGAAAGCCATGCAGTACTCTTGACCTCATGAAACTATGGTCACGAGTTACTTTACTACTAATAAAAACAAAACAAACAAACAAACAAAAGTTACCCCTGGAGAGAGCAGCTGCACGAGGGACTGGGGTGAGGAAAACGTTTTATCCCATTTTTTTTCACTTCTGTACCATTAGAAATTCTTTTAAAAAAATCACATGCATACGAAGATTTTATAATCGAAGAGAGGGAAACAGTTCAGCATACTGTCACAGTCTAGGGAAAAGCAATAAAAACTCAGCAGAAATGAACAGATTTAAGAAACTGCCAAGAGAGAATCTCTAAGATTCAACGACCTACCAACGTGTTTAATCCCACGGAGCACAACACCCCTGTTGTGTATCTGAACGTAAGAAACAAATTTACAACTAACCCACGGAAATGGATCTTCAAGACACAGTAACTGATTTCATAAGGCGCTCGGCGACAGGGTCCCCCCGGGCCGTGCAGGGGCGTCCAGGCTAACCCCAGGCCTGCAGGCGACCGTCCCTGGGAGCCCGGTGAGCGACGGCGACGTGGCCCAGCTCACACACCAAGGCGGCAGCTGCGTGTTTCTTGGTCTATTAACGGCCAGTGGCTGGGAAAGAAAGTGCTCGCTTCGATGACTGGGGTCCCACGCCTTCAATCTCAATCCCTTCAACAGGCTCCCACTTCGCTTTAAAAGATGGAAGTTGCCCGTTAACTATCTGGCTTTATAGTATTTGTTTGGGAGCAAAATGTGGACCTTGATAGACCCCATTCGCTTTATTATTTTTTTTTAATTTACTGATTTGAGAAAGAGCAAGAACCGTGGATTTGCTGTTCCACTTATTCACGCGTTCGTCGGCTGATTTCTGCAGGTGCCGGGACCAGGGATCGAACCGGCAACCTCGTCCGTGGGGGAGGGCGCCCCCGCCAACCGGGCCTGGCCAGGGAGACCGCACTGCCTTCGGCGACGAGCACCCGGACCGAGGCCCTCGGAGTCGGGGGGCGGCGCTCTGCCCGCAGCCCCACCATCAGGACGGGCCGCTCGGTCACCTGCGGGGTCACCTGCCGGACCAGCACAGCCGTCCACGCGCGTCATTAAACGCGACTGCCCCCGCACTCACGTTTCCACTCGGCCCTGCTCCTCCCGGAGAGGCGCAGCCTTTCCAGGCGATCCGGGCCCGCGGGCCCCGGGGGCGGCGGGTGAGCCCCGCGGCAGGAGGCGGGCGAGGCGCCCCCCGCGCAGCCCCATTTACCTTCCCGCGCCTGCGTTTCCGCCCCTTGTCTTCCCCGGGGGCCTGCTTCTCGCCCTTCTTCCTCTTCTTCCGCTTGCGGTCCTTGTGCTTGTCATGGTCGCCCCTGTCCTCGAGGAGGCTCGAGTCGTGGCCCGAGCTGCCGGTGGAGAGCTCGGTGACCTCGCTCCCGCCCACTCTGAGCACCAGCTTCAGGGGCTTCTCCACGTAGTCTGGGGGGGAGGGGGGAGGGAGGGCGCGGTTACGGGCGGCGGGGGCCGTGGGCGCTCGCGGGGCTCTCGGGGCCGTCTCACGCCTCCCTGCGCGACCCGCCCCCGCCCAGGGTCCGCGCTGCGCCCGGCGGTCGCGCCCCCTTCGGAGTGCGGGCCTCCCCGTGGGCGGCGCGGCCTCCGGCGCTCGAGGGGGTGTCGGAAGCGCGAAAAGCCCGCCGAGCGGCCCGCTCCTCACCCTCGTAGACGTGCTTGTCCGACTTGTGCTTCTTGTGCTTCTTGCCCATGTCCGACCGGGCCCCGGTGCCCGCCCCCCGCGCCAGGCCCAGGCCGTGCGGCGCCGCTTCCGGTCCGGGCCAGGCGAGCGGAGGGCGGGAGCGGGGCCCGCGAGACCCCGCGCCGCGAGGCAGGGGGGCGGCGTGCGCCGAGCGGCGCGAAGCCCCTTCCGAGAAGACTGCGAGCGAGACGCGGCCGGGGCCCCAGAAAAGCGGCGGGTCTGCGAGCGGCCAGCGCGGAGGCGGGAGAGAGGGCCCGCGGGGCACGCAGGGTGCGGCCGGCCGCGCGTGGCGGCCCCTGGCGGCTGGAGGTGGCGCTGCAGCCTGCGGGCCGGGGGCGTGGCCGAGGGCGGAGTCCGGGCCGGGGGCGTGGCCGGGGGGCGTGGCCCGCGCTCTGAACCTGCCCGCCTGGCGCTCCTCTGCCCCGCTTCTCTCTCCCTCCCCGCCCTCGCTGCCTTGCTCCCTCCCCGCCCTCCCCTTTCTGTCTCTGTCTCACGTCCCTCTCGCACTCCTTCCAGCTCTCTGTTTCCGTCCCCATCTCGTCCTGTCTTCTTCTCTCTCTTCCCCATTACCCTTTTTCTCTTTCCTCCTTCCTCTCTTTCCCTTTTCTCCTCCTCCTCTCTTCCTTTTCATTCATCCCTGACTCCTGCGTCTCCTCTCACTTCCCCTTGCTCCTGTCCTCCCTTTAACAACATTTACCATCGAGCCCTGTCCTGGACGCCAGACCCAACCAAACCAGCACATTGGTAACTGAGGGATTCAAATCCTAAAAAACAACAAACAAACAAACAAAGTTACGTGACGGTATGTAAAGGCCCGCAAGCAGAGGGCAGAGCTTGGTTTCAGCCGCTGGCTACAACTCTTTTTTTTTTTTCCCCATCCTTCCTGGACTTGGGTGTCTATTTCCTTCACCAAACTTGGGAAGTTTTCCTCCATTATTTTCTCACATAAGTTTTCAATTTCTTGCTCTTCTCCTTCTGGCACCCCTATGACTCGGATGTTGGCACGTTTAAACTTGTCCCAGAGGTTCCCAAGCGGCTCCTCATTTTTTTCAATTCTTGTTTCTTCATTCTGCAGTGGTTGACTTTTTTTCTTCCTTATGTTCCAAATCATTGATTTGAACCCCGCTTTCCTTCCCTTCACCACTGGTTTTCTGTGGATTTTCCTTTGTTTCACTTAGCATAGGCTTCACTTCTCTTACGCATTTGCCATACTCAAGCATATCTGTCAAGCCTGTGAGCATCTTTATCAGCAGTGTTTTGAACTCTGCATCTGTTAGGTTGTCTATCTCCTCGTCTGTTAGGTGGGCTAATCGTTTAGTTCTCCCACTGGAACCTTGATCCATTCCCCCTTTTGGGCCATACTTCTCTGTCTCCTCATTTTGACAGGCTCCCGTGTTTGTTTGCCTCAGCGTCCCAGGTAGAGCTGTCACACCTGTTCCACTGTAAGGGGCAGAGCCTTAGGTATTCGTCCATACAGAGCAACCTGTTTCACCACGTTGTGATGCAGTAAGTGGGGGAGGGGCCCAAGAGGGAACAATGCCGCCTGCCCAGCACTCGCCCCTTTTCCAGGAACCTCTCCCACTTTGTATAGGACTGGCGCCCCTCTAGCTGCTGCCCTGGCCGTCGTTCCCAGTTTGGGTGGGTGTGCAGACATTCTAGGACCTTGGGGGCCCTTTAAACAAGCGGACTCTGCTGAGAGACCGGCAGTTTCTGCCTCTGCCCCAACCCCAACTGGTTTGCACAGTCAGAAGCAATGAGGTTTGATTTTCCCCGGTGCTGGGACTGTGAGTTGCACAGTGTGATGAAGAGCTGGGAATGCTCCTCAGGTGTCCCTCCTGACTTTTTAAAACGTATAACTGTGCTTTCCGCGGGCCTGCTGCTGCTGCCACTGCCACACCGCGTCCTCTCTGTCCTGGCTCTGCCCCTCCTACCTGTTTGGGTGAGTATTTCTTCTTTGTATCTTTGTTTGTTGGACTTCCATGCAGTTTGATTTTCTGGAACTTCTGGTTGTTTCTAGTTCTGAGGTAGTTGTGTTCCTTCTTAGTTGTCGGCTACAACTCTTTTTGCTCAAGGAGAACTGCCGTGCCAGCTCTCCCGAGGTCTGGCCTCTGGGGTGGCATGCCCTACTCTAGGCTGAACCCAGGGGCGTACCTGTCTGCTCCCAGGGCAGGGTCCAGTCTCGTTCTCTGGGTATCCACAGCACCCAGCAGCACAGTGACCGCCACTGTGCCAATGCCCCTTGGAACTAGCCGAACCTCTCTCTGCGTGTCTTTTTCGTTCCTCCGACAACCCTGGGATGCTGGGAAGGGCCTGGTTAACACACTTGCGCACTACAGAGTGATTTCCCTCCTCCCCCCAACAGAGCTCCTATATAGCCCCCAAGTGTTTACAACTGGGAAAAAGGAGTAAGAGCATGAAGCAGAAAATGCTTCACAGATGAGGTTCCTGGGAGATAGAAACCCTAACTCATCTAATTTTTTACTCCAAGCTCCAGGACAGTGCCCGGCACGTAAAAGACCTCAGGAGGTGCTAGTGGGACTGAACCCTGCTGTGTCAGGCAGACTCCAAAAGGACCCCTGGAGACCCCTGCCTGCTGGTACTTATGTTTTCACCTGAGTGGGCACTGGCCTAGCGACTTGCTCCCAACCAACAGGATGTGGCGAGGGTGATGAGATGTCCCGTTTGTGATTCAGTTACGTGAGAGTGTGACTTCTGTCTTGATAGCCAACACTCTCGCCTTCTCGGCTTGCGTGCTTCGATGACGCAAGCCACCACGCTGGCGAGGCCCACGTGAAGGAGCGGAGGGCAGCCTCCCACAAGCGGGGCTCAGCGCAGTCCCTCCGGAAATACATGTTGGGTGAACGAATGAATAATTGTTACTGTTTGGTAGTGATGATTCCTCCTCTCCCGAGGGCCTTTTTGGTTGGGGACTGGAGGCCTCCAGAAGCGTCCGGGGAGGAGGAGGAGGGCTCTGAAGAAGGCTGGCCCCCGGGGGCAGTGGCATTCCTGGGAAATGGCCTCTGCCCAGCTCTCTCAGGCCCAGGCCTCTCAGCGGGGGCCTGTCGCCCAGGGTGCCCAGGCAGGGGCAGGCCAGACGCGTGGCCCTGAGGTGCGCCATGCTCCCCCCTCGGCTGGGCCTCAGACCGCGGTGCCCCCGTGCAGAGGGAGCTCTGGGACACAGCTCATGTGCTGGCCGCCTGACCCCAGGGGGCGGTTCTGAAAGAGCCAGTGGGGACCCTTTATAGGAATCCCCTCATGGCCGACCCATCAGAGAGGCTTATTGGGAGCAGACCGCATGATCCAGGCAGACTAAAACATGTGACCATCAGGGGCTTCCCAGACGCTCGCCTCTGCCCTTCTGTGTCCTCGAGAGCCCCTCACGCAGCAGTGAGCCTGGGCGAGGCCCCGCCAAGGCCACTAGTTCTTGGGCAACTTACTTTTTCTCTTGCCCCTGGGGAAATGGGCAGGCCCAGCCCTACGCAGCCTGGTGCTGGGCACGAGGGCCAGGGAAGTGAGGAGTGAAAAGTCTTCTTGCCCAAGTGTGAAAGAATAGAAGGGGAGTACAAAAGGGCCCATTTTCCTGGGTGCCCTGGGGTGCCCTGCCCTCTGTCCCCAAGGGAAGGGAGGGAGGTGGCGCCCAGCGGCTGTGACAGATGCCCCAGTTTGACGGTATGGACGGGCCAGCCTGGCACCGGACTGAGCGCTGCTGGGAGAGGCCGATAGCGCTGCCGCTGGTTCACTGGGCAGCTCTCGGCGGGGCAGTGGCTTGAGGTGATTCGCTGTGACAGGCTGTTGACAACGCAGCTTCCAGGGTTGCTCAGGGTCACAGGCGGAGCTGCCCTCGCCACCTGCCTCTGAACAGAAGAGAGGCAGCAGATGGCCGCTGTCTGTGTGGGGATCTGGGCTGCCTCTCCCCTGGTGGCCTCGGAGCTGCTCACTGCAGGGCACCCATTGCTGACAACCCCCACAGTCATCTGGGCTCAGATCCCGCCACGGCAAAGAGAAAGCTGAAGTCCTCGCTCGAACACAGTGGTTCTCAACCTTCCTAATGCCGCGACCCTTTAATATAGTTCCTCATGCTGTGGGGACCCCCGAACATAAAATTACTTTCGTTGCTACTTCCTAACTGTAATTTTGCTCCTGTTATGAATCGTCATGTAAACATCTGATATGCAGGATGTATTTTCATTGTTACAAATTGAACATAATTAAAGCATAGGGATCAATCACAAAAACAGTATGTAATTAGATATGTGTTTTCCGATGGTGTTAGGCGACCCCTGTGAACACGGTGAGAACCGCTGCTCTGACAGGAAAGGGGAAACACGAGGACCCCCCTCCATCCCTCCCTCCCTTCATCCAGTTTTGCTGAGTGCCCACTATCGCGTCAGGCACTGTGCTAGGCTCTGGACACAGTGGGAGCAAAACAGGCGTGTTCCTCTCCCCGTGGAGTTTACAGTCTCATGAGAAAGACACACATTACACAGATAACTTATCTCACGGCAGTTGTACTAATTGTCATGAAGGAAAACCACAGGATGCTGTTACAAGAGGACTCTGAGCCACCTTGGGGGTTCGGGCAAGGCCCCCCGAGGGAGCCACATTGACCTGGAGGATGAGTCTCAGGTTGGGTGCCCTAGAAGCAGAACCTTCCAGGTGGATGGGGACCTGCTCCGCTTAGTCACTGCTAGTACCTAGGAACGTGACTGGCTTTTGTGTATTAACCTCGCATCCTGTAACCTTGCTATAATCATTTATTAGTTCCAACTTTTTCTGTTGACTCTTTCAGATTTTGTTACATAGGCGATCATACAATCTGTGAGCAAAGACAATTTCTTCCTTCTTAACGTGTATTTCCTTTCCTTGTTTGATTGCATTGTCTAGAACTTCAAGTACAGTGTTCAAAAGTCAGCTGAGAAGGGACAGCCTTGCCTTGTACTTGATCTTAGAGGGAAAGTGTCTAGTTTCTCAACATTAAGTATGTTAGCTATAAGTATGTAGATATTTTAATCAGGATGAGGAAGTTGCTCTCTACTTCTAGTTTATTGAGAGATTTTAAAATTATGAATGGGTGGTGGATTTTGTCAACTGCTTTTTCTGCATTTATTGACATGATCATGTAATCTTTCTTCTTTAGCCTATTGATGCAATGGATTACATTAATTGATTTTGAATGTTGAACCAGCTGTGCATACCTGTGATAAATCCCACTTCCTCATGGCGTGTAATTCTTTTATATATCACTAGATTCTTATATCTATGTTGAGGATTTTTATATCTACATTTAAGAGAAGTATTGATCTGTAGTTTTCTTTCCTTGTAATGTTGTTGTCTAGTATTTTTTAAATTTAAGATTATTTATTTATTTATTTATTTTTAGAGAGAAGGGAAGGGAGGAAGGGAGGGAGAGACATCAAAGTGTGGTTGCCTCTCATGCGCCCCCAACTGGGGACCTGGCCTGCAACCCAGGCATGTGTTCTGATTGGGAATCAAATCAGTGACCCTTTGGTTGACAGACCAGCACTCAATCTACTGAACCACACCAGCCAGGGCTGTTGTCTAGTTTTTTATTGGGGGTAATGTCGACCTCATAGAATGAATTAGAAAGTATTTCCTCAGCTTCCATTCTCTGAAAGAGATTGTAGAAAGTTGGTATAACTTCTTTTTTTAAATATATATTTTTATTTTTCAATTACAATTGATGTACAATATTATGTTTTGTATACATCTTTAAATATTTGATAGATCTTGATGATGAACCCACCTGGCCTGGTGGTTTCTGTTTCAGAAGTTTATTCATTATTGATTCAATATCTTTAATAGATATAGTTCTGTTCAGATGGTCTATTTCTTCTTCTGTGAATTTGGCTAGTTGTGCCTTTCAAGGAATTGGTTCATTTCATCTAGGTTATCAAATCTGTGGGCATAGAATTGTTCATAGTGTTCCTTTATTATCCTTTAATGTCCACAGGATCTGTAGTGATGTCTCCTTTTTCATTTATGAGATTAGTAATTAGTGATTTTTCTTAGCCTGTCTAGAGGCGTATTGATTTTATTGATCTTTTTAAAGAAATAGCTTTTGGTTTCATTGATTTTTTTTTTCTACTGATCATCTATATAATCAATTTTTATACCTTGGAAACAAATACATTAAAAGTTGGGTCTTTATTGATTATAAAAAGTAAATGCTACAACTTTTAGTCTAAAAGATAAACTATATTTGCACAGTAAGGCACCACTTTTATTTCTTACCCATAAGAGATCTGCTTAAGATATCATCTGAGACAGGATTTGCAAAGCAATCTTTGAAAACCGCCCAATGACAGGATCTCAGGGGCTCTCTCATGACTCTGTGATTCAGTTAGGCAAAACACTCTTATGATCAGATGTTTTTATTTTTAAAATATCCACCTCTAGGAGACCATAGAGCCACACCGACTGGACAAGTCTGTGCAGTTGGATGAAGTCATCTGGACCACAATACAGGGTAAGAGCACCAGCCTAGAAATTAAGGTACCTGGTTCCCATCCTCGCGTTGCTCAGCCTCCACGTGATAGCAAGAATGCTTTCGTTGGGTGGTGTCGGAAACCCACCCCTAATGAGGCTGAGCTCCAGGTAAAGCTGGATGCAGGGGCTCACGCCGCAAGACTCAGGCTTTCTCGATCTCCTGGCTCTGCTCCCGCCGCCCTTCTCAGACCGGTGCCCACAGCCTCCAGCCTGCTGGCGTATGAATGCAGCCGAAGTCACGGGGTTATCTGATTGTACTGATCTGCATCACGTGCCCACCCTCAACCCCTAACCGTGAAGGAGTGGGGGTGGCCATGATGGTGTTGGACTTCAGTGACAAACCAAATCACAAGCCTACCTGAACTGTATCGCCTAAGTTGAGGTCCTCAGGAAAAATCTGGGTGCTGGTACTGCAGAAGTCGAGAATGGGGACTGGGCGGGCAAAGCAAGGAATCAGGAACTAAATGAAAGAGTTTCTAAGCTTGGTTTCTCTACCTTCCTGGAGGGGACTACTGCTGTGCGGGTACAGCGAGGGAGGATGTGACCAAGGGGAAGGACCCTACTTGGTCTGAGGTGAAAGGAACCCCGAGGCATGTCCCTGTGCAGACGTGGCTGGCAGGCAATGCTCACATGAACAGAAACATGGTATTTAAGAAACACAACGCGCTTGACAAAATGTGAACTCCTGTCCTTCAGGAGCCTGGTCACCAACAAAGAGTCAGCAGAAGAGCTTTTTCCTACTAGTCAGGCTCTGATTGGTGTGGCTGACACTTGCCCTGCTCGCCCAAGAGGCAAATGCCCATTTGCTCATGCAAAATGCAGCTAGGGAGGTTTTTCCGCCTGCCTGTCTCTCCTGTGATCTTGTCTGTCAGAGGCCAGCAGGGATCAGGCTTGGAATTGCTGACATTTTCGGCCCCGCGGAAAAATCCGTGAGGCTCAGCCACATCTATTTATGCCCAGTTGTCCCACGGTGTTGAGTTATTTGCACGCGGAACGGCTGATGGTTTGTGGTCACGGGTGTTTAACGCTATTGTAGGGGGTTGGGAAGGCACCGGTGGGCGAATGGCCCTTTCTTTCTAGTGTCTGAGGCGGCAAAAGGAAAGACAGAAGTTTTCCCTTCATTCAGGAGGAGAAGGCGCAGAGTGGGAAATACGGCCTTTTCCTTCATTCTTGTCTGTTCAGCTTTCAGTTTTTGGGCTGAAATCCCCACCGCAAAGCCTTCCCAGATGCCCCCATTAGCAGGAGATACCCCCTCATCTCTGTACCCTGGACGCTGACTCAGCAAGAGCTGCCATGTCTTGCTGAGGATTGTCTACCCCACCCTCAATCCCCTCTCCCGAGCCGGGGTGACCTTCACAAACATAGATTAGCTGCAACCATATCGTCGTCATGTTCATGAACCTTCAGTGACCCCCTTCACATGCAGATAAAGCGCAAGCTCTTGTCCTGGGCCTACGAGGCCCTCCTCTCTGACCCAATCTTGTGCCCATAATCCATTTCGACTCAGTTGACCATAAACCTAATTTGGCCAATGTCAGTCCCTTGACTGTGCAATGCTCTTCCACCATGCAGGGCATTCCGATATGCTGTTCCCTTGTCCTGGAATGCTGTTCCCACACTCGTCTTTCACCACCTCCTCTACCCTGTCTCTTGCAGCTCCCCTGTGAGACTAGGCCCCGGATGCCCACAGAGGTGAGACATCCTTCAGTGGCTTCCGTTTCTTCCCTCATCCACTCCCCAATAAACCACCGGGACTCACGTCTTTGTCTCAGGGTCTGCTTTGGGGGGACCGAAACCAAGACACTAACTAGGACTCCTCCCGTTGGCTGTGGTTCAAGGAAGATGCACCCTAGGAGCTGCCAGCAGCTGTCTTGCCAGCCACGAGGGTAAACCCTGCAAGAAGGACCCTGACGTGGAGAAGAGCAAAACCGAGAGACAGCAAGTGGTGCGCCTTGAGTGCAGGGTGAAGACCTTACGCACGGCGGAGCCGCTTAGTGCAATTCCCCGTGAGATCTCTGGGCGCCTGGATTTCCCTCCTGCAGAAAGCCATCTCCTCTCTTCTCTCTCTGCCCTCTCCAAAAATTCCATTGGCCGGAACTGGTCATCTCTGTGGCTCTTAGTTTCTGCACCCACTCAACCAGCCCTGTCTCCTTGGGCAGTCACGGGGTGGAAGTTGTGCCGATGTGGGCAGGACATTGCAAAGAAAAAGTAAAAAGGAGTGCGTGCGTGAATGTCGGTAGGATGCATGGGATGCCCTGTGTGGCATATGTGCATGTGTGTATGCATGTCCTGCTTCTTGGCAGGACTCGTCTCATAGGCTCCAAGGTCAGGAGAATTCACATGGGAACCCGAAAGCTGGGATCGAGGCCTCCTCCCCCTCTCTCATCTCTTTCATCTTTGGAGAACCTTTATCTCTTTCCTCTTTGCTGTTCTCAGCTCTCTCTTTCTCCTTTTCTCTGCGTCTTTCCTTTGCTTCTCCATGGCCCAATGTGATCATCAATCCACAATCCACACAGTCTACTCAACCACCAATAGATGAGCTTCCCTTGGCCATGAGTGGACCCGGGATTTGAACCCAGATGGTGCCACGCTAGGATCCGAGTGCCCAAGCACCACTGCGTACCGCTCACACCACCACATCGGCTTCAGGGACGGCTGTAACCTGCGGTCCCGGGCAGCGCCGGGGCGACGGCCCAGGTGACTGTGATTTCCAAAGTGTGTCGAATGCTAAGTAGGAATAACTCCAGTCCGGCTCTCGCCTCTTGGCCGTCCTTCCCTCTGTCCCCGTCCCGGCCGCTGGGTGTCTTCCTCTGCTTTCGCCTGGGCAGCCCAGCTGCAGCTGGAGGCGGCCCCTGGGAACCACCGAGCTGCTTTATGATGTGCAGATGGTGTTTCCGCCAAGCCCCGCGCTTCTCATGTCGGTGGCCTCTGGGAGCTGGGCCAGCCCAGATGTCCCTGATCATGAAAAAGCCTCCCCTGGCAAGGCTGGCAGGAGATGCCAGCGACGGGGGCCTGAGGCCAGCTCTGGGTTGGAGTCTCTGGAGAGGGGGCTCGGCTGGATGCCTGTGAGGCGACACGTCTGTGTCATTTGTGTCCAGCCCTGTGGATTAGGCTGGCGTGTCTGCAGTGCCGGGAATATCGCTTCTGAGCCTACAAACAGACGAGAGACACTGCACAGCTAGGTTTTCAAAGGGGCTTGGGCTGATCTCTTTTTTCCATACATGTGGTTTTATCTGACTCTCAAGCTATCTATGCACACAGACTGCCTCTCCCTTCAGAGGGTGCCCTCCTGTGACAGGAACAATCTCACCCCATCTGTGATAGACTGGACCAAGTTCAGGAGCCGTGCGTCCCTTCCATCAGACCGGGAATCCTCCAATCGGTGATAAATGTGTCTTTCCCACCAAACTAAGAGTCAACAGGGTCAGGGGAAATGTGACTGCTATCTGCTTTCAGACTAGGAGTTCCTCCAATCAGGAAAACGTGACTGCCATCGGATTGGGAGCTATTGAGGTGGAGAGCAATGTGCCTGTCTCTTCCGTCAGGCTGAAAACTCCCAGGGACGAGGCATGCATCCCCCTCACCAGGCCAGGAGAATTCTGTTCAGCCTCATCTACTGGGAACTCACACGGGAACCTTTTCACTGCTGGAGTGTTTAGACAAAGCTCTGCCCACAGAGGGTGCCCCGTGCAGGAGACAGGCCTGCCGACAATCCTGGGGTCAGGCAACTTACAGCTTCAACTCTGCAGACCTGCTTTTGTCTCAACTACCTGGGAAAGGCAGGAACAGTGTCAGCCAAAGCAGGAAGGCCAGCTGGGAGATTCAGGGGCACCTGGACCGTGTCTGTTGACCTGCTGTAGACCTGGCTTCGGGCTCAGGGCTAGCTCCTTAACAGTAGCTCGGTGATGATGGCTGAATGAATCATAGAATGAATAATTGAGTGAATGAATGAATGAAGGAACAAATGAATGAATGAATGAAGAGCTGGTTCCTGCCCTGGAGAAGCTCACATTCTATTAGGGAAGGAATGAAGATTACTTTTTTTGAGTACCATGTGTCAGATGTACTTTTTAGGCTCTGTCACATATATTACCTTATATGCTCCTCAGAATAAGAGAACATTTCATTTTTTCAAACTTTATAGATGAGGACCTTGGCCTCAGAGAGACAAAGTGGCATGTCCAAGGTCTCACAGGGGGTGAATAAGAGAACAGGGATTTGAACTGAGGTCCTTTGACTTCCAGATGTTTGCCCTCTTCCTGGAAAAATTATTGCCATTTAATTTCAGACTTGGAGATGGGTTTTGAAGGATGAGTAGTCGTTCGCTAGATAGAGAAGATGGGGAGGCATGGTTAGAAAAGGAGGGGTGCGTTGTCCATCTGGAAGATTCCCTTAGGGGTTGGTGAACAGCTGCCCCCCCACCCCCAACGTGTGCTGCTCTGGGGCGCTGCCTCTCTGGGAGCTGGGCCTCCTCTCCTTCCTTTGGGAAGACATACAAATGGAAGCCTAACCCTATGCTGGCACACCACTGCCAAGAGGCCAGGAACCTCTGCTGTGAGCCTCCCACCCTGGTGCCGGGGACAGCTGTGCTTCTAGGAGGGAGGGACGGTGGTTGGGGGACCATAAGTGATGAGAAGTGTTCTCTCCGGGCCCTCTGGAGGGTACAGGGAAGTGAAGGGTACCTGGGAACCCGGTCCTGCAACCGGTCAGAGGGAGGAGGCAAAGAAAGATGGGGATGGGTCAGTTGTCCCCCAGATCTGTGACCAGTGGCCCTCTCCCTTTGGTTTACAAAGCAAAATGCAATTGATCACATGCTGTGTGAATGTGGACATCCCTTAGATAGCTTTTCTGGGGACTGGCAGGTGTTACATTCTCTTGGGTGGGATGCGGAGTAGGCCTTCGGTAGATTCTGGTGGCTGATTCATGGGCAGACTTCGTGAATTCATCATCTTGCCAAAACTAGGTAGAATGAGGTTTAGCTTTTAGTTGAGGTCATCATGGTCTGATTAGCATCACAGATTCAAGGAGGTCAGAAGGAAGGAGCAGAGACCCTTTAGACCTACAGCTTTTTAATGGTAGGCAGAGCCCTGGCTGGTGTGGCTCAGTGGATGGAGCACCAGGTTCGATTCCCAGTCAGGACCTGTGCCTGGGTTGCGGGCCAGGTCCTCAGCGGGGGGCGTGCAAGAGACAACCACACACTGATGTTTCTCTCCCTCTCTTTCTCTCTCCAAAAATAAATAGATGAAATCGTTAGAAAAAATAGAAAAAATAAATTGTAGGTGTAGAACCTTTAAAAAAGCCAGAGATTTGACCTGAGGCCCAATGTGTGTCAAAGACGCAAGCAGGGAAGCTCGTTTGGAGGGAGGTGGGGGGCCCGTTCAGCTCCCTCTTGACCCTCCCTTTGCTCTCCCAGGACTGTTCATGGAACCCGAGTTTCCCCAGCACCTGAGCGCTGCACCCCAACTCCCAACTGTTACCACTAGGAAAACTGAGTCACTGAGAGGAAGGGGAGAATGACTGGTGTAGCCTTGCACCTGTAGCAGGTGTGCAGGGCAGTGTCCCCCAAATTCTTGGACTACCGCTCAGTGTGTTGGAGGCTCTGATGGCATCTCCTCCAGGTTCTGCATCCAGGCCAGCGGTGTACCCAGGACCCAGGCTTTGGGCTTGGGGCACTGCTACCCAACCGGTGAAGGTCTCTGTCCACAAGGGTAGACACTGTCCCTTTTGCAGGAGCACAAGCTGAGGTCGAGAGGGGGCTAGGCTCTGGGTTAGGTGGGTGCTGGGCAGGCGTTAACACAGGACGGGATCAGAGCTGCCTTTGGTTCTGTTCCTTCAGGATCTTCTCTGGTCCCAGGCTCCGATGGCCAAGGGGTACCCTCCCGTGGGCCCCGGCAGACAGCCATCTGCCCAGGCCTTGCCCAGCCAGGAGCCGTGAGAAGCAGGTTCCGATATGGAAGCTGCCAGGGCGTTACTAATGGGCTGTCGGTTGAAATTAGGGCAGCGGCCTTTCATCTCCCCGCCACTCCCCTTCTGTTCAGGACAACCTTGCGGCAGGCAGCTTCCCAGCCCGACTCAGTCTGGCGGGTGTCAGGCGCCCCTTGCGAGGTGGGACACCAGGCGGGAGAGGGCTGAGCAGGCCTCTCTGTGAACCTCTGCCAGGGCTCGGCCCTGCACCCAGCTGTTGCGTTGCCCGGGGCCCGAGTCCAGCAGCCCTCGGTCCTTCCCTCCCCCTGCCGGGCGCAGCCTCTCCAAGCCGCGCGGCCTGGACGGCTCCATCCACTCCACCCGGGCCTGCCTGAGATTACCTAGGTGTTCTGGTGACTTCTGAGGGCCTCGCATGAAAGATAACGCCCAAATCAACAAATCTGCCATTGTGGCTTTGAAGAGACTGTTTCAATCACTTTATTTTGTCTTTATGTCAGGTTTGCCAGATGGCTTGGGTCTTGCTGAGGTCCTGGACCGAGGGGGCGCGCAGGGAACTGATGCAGCTTCAAAGCTCCTTTTTAATCTTTAGCAACATCACAGCGCCGGGAAAACTGCCTGGCTCTCTCAAGTCTCCCCCACAAAGGAGGCGCGGCCGAGGCTCTAATGAAAGCCAGATAAAGGGATGGCTGGGATCAGAAACAGAGGGAAAAGAGCAGTCGTTAGTCTTTCTTGTAGCTGTTTCAAAAGGAATTCTAAGACAAATTATGGCTTTGGGTGTTTTTCTAAAAGGACTGAAGCAGGGAGAGGAGCTGGGGGAGGATGCTTTGACCCCTTGGCACCCTTCCCCTGGCATAAAAGGTGGAGGAGACTGAAAAAAGGCCGAAATACAACAATAAACTTTCCGCGTGCGCGCATGGGGATAAAAGCCTCGCTGGCATCATTACGGGCGAGGGCACGCCGGAGCGGGCGGGCGGCCTTACCTTGCCGCCAGCGCTATTAATGATGAAGCTCCCTCCTTTTTCTCCTCTGGAAGGGTGCCTTTGGTTGTCGGGAACGGGAGGGGCCCCTGTGCCACGCGGCTGACAGTGGCGCAGGCTGCGGCCCTGCGCGGGGACGCCTCCTCCCATCAGGGCTGCCAGCGTCCCGCCGTGCGCCCAAGGAGGCAGACGTGCCCTTGGGCCGTCTTCCCTTCCCACCAGCCCTCCCTTGCGGTTCCAAGGTCTGTCTCTCAGGAGCTGGGGAGGGGTTTTCTGACCTGCCGTTCCACCCGACATGCTCCCTCGTTGAGAGATCAGCCCCATTCTGGGGGAGTCAGAGGGGTGGCAGAGCCTACAGCTCTTATTGTGGCAACACCGGCCTAAATCCCCACCATCAGCCAAAGGCCAGGCCCGACCACGGGCTTCCAGGGGAGTGGCAGGTGGGCTGCAGGGGGCGCACCCCAGGGAGGGCACTGAAGGCGGATGAAGACCAACAGAGTCACAGGCCCCCAGAGTGTCAGCCCTAAAAGAGCTGGTCACAGCAGAGGTGGCAGGCTGAGGCCCCTGGAGGGGAAGGGGTTAACCAAGGTCACACAGATGGTCAGGGACAAAGCAAGACTTCAAGTCCATGTTCCCCCGGAGGAATCAGATATTCTGAGAGAACGGGGGTCTCATTTTATGTGTGTCAGAAGAGAGTTCAGGTCCCTTTGGGAGAGATGGACAGGGTCTGGCATGTTGCCCCCAGATGCCCCACTGTCTCCCTCTGTCACTTAGCAGGTCTTGTGGACTTTGTCCTCAGGAGCGTTGACACCATCATTGGAGCTGAGGAACCAGACACACCCCTGGGCAGGTCCAGTACCTGAGAGGATGAACTGGAGTTGAGTTTCCTATACTTTTCGAACAAGCGTCCTGAGCCTGATATAGTTGCAGCAGCCAGAGTAAGCCGTGGACTTGTTTCGCGTCTGCGCATTTGTGCCCGGGGGAAGGCGAGGGGCAGAGGAGAGAGGAGCAGCCAGGGCCTCAGGACCCGAGAGACTGGTGACGCAGCCGGCAGGCACTGGAAGGCGAGGACGTTTTCGTGGGATGGTAGAGTCCGCCAGGCCTAGGGTGGCAAACTGTTTCCCTGCTCCCAGGAGAAGGAAGCAAATTCCGAGAAACCATGCTGGTCTGGAGGACTTGGCCGCTGGCAGAATCCATCCTGGGCCAGAGCCGGTGTTGCTGAACGGCGCGGTGGTCCACGCTTTCCTGACCGTTCATCACTGGTGAGTATTTCCGCTATGCAGACAGAAGCAACAGCTTTCTTTCTGCTTTCCTCGGAGTTTTCTGGGAAATTCTAGGAACCAGACAGTCCATTCTTAGAGAGTAATTGGCAAAGTGGAAAAAGCAGGTCGGGCAGGCAAAAGACCCGAGTTCACACCCTGGCTCTGCTCTGCTCTGCTCTTGTTCTGATGACCTTGGGCAAACTACTCCGCATCTGGGAAGATGAGTCACAGGTCACCAGTTGCAGAAGAGGCAAGAAATGTCGTAGGCAGACGACCTTGCTGGTGGCGATGGCGAGAGAGGTCCCAGAGAGAGGCGGGTGACTCACAGGCTCTGGTGTCCTTGGGATCTGCGTTCTCATTCTGGCTCAAGTGGATGACCTAGGGCAAGTCCTGGAACCTCCTTGGGTCTTAGTTCTTCATCTGAAAAGTGCTGTCTATCGTGTAAGGTTGATATGAAGATTGTTGGCAGACTTTTCTAGAAAGCTTCTGGTACATAGTTGGTGCTGAGTAGATGGTGACTTCGCTACTGTTATTATTTGTTAATGATTTATTATGAGTTCTCGAGGCATGGAGGCATGGAGGAGCATGGTATGTGTATGTGTATTGTTTGTTAGTCTTCTTTTAGTTGCAAATAAAAGAAACCCAAATTGGACTGACTTGAGTCAAAAAACAAAAACAAACAAACAAACAAAAAAAACCAAAAGAACCAACTTGGTCAACTCCCCATAGTCTAGTGGCTTCTCCCTGGAGGAGTGTACTTTGAAAAGGCAAAAAAATAAAATAAAATAAAATAAGATAAGATAAAGAAAAAAAAAAAAACTAAAAGAAGTCATTGGCTCACATAAGACGAAAGTCCAAAGGTCCTAAAGGATTTCAGGCATGGTTAGATCAAGGGGCTCAAATAACATCACCACAATAGTGTTGATCTCTCCATCTTTTGCCTCCGTTGTCCATGGTATAGGTTCTATTTTGGGGGTGTGCCGGAGCCAATTGTAGAATACTCAGGAACTCTGGGCAGAGTTGTTAAATCATTGGCAGCATGAAATTGACTGTGGAGGAGTATTTCTATCATGAAAATTGGTAAGTGCTACCAATCAGGGCAATGCGAGTGTCCCATTCTCCAAAATCCACTTCCTGGAGTGGCAGGATGGTGCCCACAGCAGCCGGCTTTCATTTTACCACCAGGCACCTCCAGCGGGGAGTGAGTGACTCTGTCCCACCCGTTCCAGCACGTGTCCCCGGGTTGGGTCTTATTGGCCTGACTTGGATCACACGCCCATGTGTGAAATAGTGGCCGAGGCCAGGGTGCTGCGGTGCAGAGTGTACTGACTGGCAATGTCCCTTCTGGAGCTGGGAGATGGGGTCAGCTCCCCCTGAGCTGCATGGGCTGAGAGTAGGTGGGGAGGGTTCCTGCTCGCAGGCCTGTGGTTTGGCCGAAGGCTCTGCCTCAGACTGAGCTCGTCCGAGGCACGGAGCTAGGCCCGCTCTGCTCAGATTCTGTCTTTCTCCTCCCGGACCCGTGGGCCAGTCCGGAGTGTTCTCGTCATGGTGGGTGATCTGATGTGTTTCTGGTGATATCCCTGGCATTTAGCATCCCAGCCTCTCGGGGGGCACACCTCTCAGCCCCTTTGCCCGGAGCAGTAACCTGTTAAGTCAGCCCCCCTGTGCTGGCTGCCTCACCCTCTGCCCCAGGGGGTGCTTCCTGGAACCGCTTCCCTGATAAGCTGCTTGTGTTCCTATCAGGGCTGGGCACAGCAGCAGGGGCTCGCCAGGGTTTCAGAGAATGTGAGCATCCAGGACCCAGGAGGCACCAGCTAAGGGCTGAAGGGGACACAAGGACAGCTGCGTCTATAGGTGCTGTGCCCTCCCAAACCTGCCCGTCTGCCCCCCTCCATCTCCTGAGCTCCGGACTCTGGCATGAGACCAGGTGGCTCCCCCGGTCCCCCAAGCTCAGCGTGTAACTTGCCATCCCTGCCCGCCCCCTTGGCTGGTCTCGGGCCACGAAGTCAGGCGCTGCCCCCAGTCTCTCTCTCTCTTGGCCACGCACGGGCTCATTTTGGCATCGTGTGCATCTTTCCCAAAGCTCTCCGCTTCGCTCCACCTCCCGACACCTCTCTGACCCCTGCTGGCGTCGGTCACCTCTGGTCTTGCCTCCCGGGAGGCCCTGCTTCGGAACAACCTTGACCACGTTGTTTCTTCCAGAAAAGCCCCCCTGCTTCTTAGCACCCGGGACCCCGCCGGCCAGAGCTGCCTTTCCCTCTCTCACCTGCAGGTCTTCCCACCTGTTCCCCCCGTCCCAGCGCTCTGCCCCCTTCCTCCCCGGCCTGACTCCGTCTCCAGGGTTGGCCTCCTGCCTCTCTCTGGGAGCAGACGCCCCCAGGTCCCCAGCCTGGGTTCCCAGGGCCCGTTTTCTCATGAGCCTCTGCGTACGTGGCTGCCCTGACTCGTGGAGCAGGGCCCGTGTCTGAGTTGTTCCCAGTTGTATCCCTGGCATTTAGCACCAGGCCTGGGTGCGGCCGTGAAACCGAGGCCTTGCTCTCCCGGAACAGACAGAACTGCTCGGCAGCCTTTGCGCTCTCCACGACATCCGTGACATCTGTGACATCTGAGACATCCACCGTGTTCAGGTCCTAACGGGGAGAGGGGTCCGAGAGGGCCGAGAGGAGGAGGCAGGGCGGGAGAAGAAAGGCAGTCCGAATCCGTGGCCCAGAAGCAGCCGGCGTCTCCCGCTTCCCCACGCCGCCCGTCTAAGTAGGTCACACGGAAGAACTCCGAGTCCCTGTCAAAGTTTCAGGCAAAAACAATAACTTGGTTTTGACCTTGCTCTCTTCAAAAAGCAAGTTGCTGCTGAGCTGCAACATCAAAAAGAATAAATAATTGTTTTTCTTTTTTGTTGTTATGATATGGATCATCTGAACGGTTAGTGGTAAGCAAGCGGCTTTGATTCCACTCTGGCTCCCCAGTGCTCCAGACCCTCTTTATGTCAGTGGGCTCCTGTTTCCACCCCAGGATAGCAGAATCCCTTGATTAAATTCATATTTGTTTTAATCTTTCCCTGCGTCTGATCTTGAGCTCAAAGACGGGCAGGAAAAAAAGCCGGCCACCCCGCTGTGGCCACGGGGAGGGCTTGTGTCAGGCCCCACGCTGCTCGTTCTGTCCGGCACGATAAGCCAGCCAGCCCGCGGTGGCCCGTCGCGCCCACCGTGCCAGCCCTGCAGCCCGCACTGCCGGCGGCGCCTGGGATGGTCCACGGAGCCACTGGGCCTGGGGGCGGGGCGAGGAGGTGGGGGACCGGACTCCGTGCTGGACTCAGAGTGCTACAGTTAGTTCTCTTTCAAAAATTTCAAGCTGCAAGAATGATGGACCTTAGGAGCACGGGATGGGGTTTATTCGCTGCTCAGTTCATAGCAGGTGACGATCCTTTGTCTGTTTTACACGCCCCGCCCCCCCACATTTCAGCAACAACCCCCCACCCGATTCCACCCGCGTGGAAGCAGCTTTCCAATGTGTTGAGTAAATATCTTTAAATACAAAACGTTGCTTTGTACGTGGATGTCTGTCTCTCTGTTGTGGCAGAAGACACCTGACATGTACGGTTTTAATGTATGGGATTTTAAAACGCAGGGAAGGTGGTCTGGTGTGCCGCCCAGGGTATCGGTCACGAGCAGAGGCTCTGGATCAGCGTCTCCGCCTGGGAGATGGGACGGCGTATGTGCTCCTGTCCCACAGGGTCGTCTGAGGATCCCATGAGGCAACACTGCCCCGCTCCGAACGCTGCCTGCCGCCTGCCGCACGCTCACGGTGTGCCCGCCGTTCTCGTTTCTCTGTTTCTCACTCTTTACCTCCTCTCTCTCGCTCGGCCCGCTGCTGCCGATCTCTGCGCATCTGGTTCCTTGGTTAACTGGTTCCCCAGGATGCATTGCCTACCTTTTATTTTTGGACCCCCACCCCCACCCCGAGATGGACAATGTGGCGATGGACTGCCTTTGGAGGCCAGTGGGAGGATTTCTCCTCCCTGGAGTGGGGTCGCTGGGTCACTGGGTCACTGGGTCACTGGGTCGTAGATCAGAGGGTGGCAAGCTTTCCGGAAAGGGTGAGAGAGTGAATACTTTGGGGTTTGTGGGTTGCTGTGACCACTCGGCCGTGCTGCTGAAGTTCTCAGGCAGCCGCAGGCTGTACGTAAGTGAGGGGGCATGGCTGTGCTCTGCTAAAACTTTATTTACAAGCACAAGGGCTGGCCGGATTGGGCCTGTGAGTTTGCAGACCCCTGGACCAGGTCATAGGCACGCCTAACGCTACTGAACACCATCTGTGGCTCCCGGAGTACACAGTCCCTTCTGCCGGCCACGCCCAGGGCAGCAGTGTCTCCTGTCCTGCTGACCGACTTCTCTGCCATCGATTCGGGGGGGTAGAGAGGGGGCGGGAGGGCCCGTCCTTCCGCCCGGGTCCGCCGGCTTGCAACCAGCCCTTGCATCTCCAGGTGCTCGGCATGTCTGTGACCGTGGCCAGCCGGTGGGCTCCAGTGGGCCGCCCTGCCGTGTCTCGTGGGCTCTTCCTGATTGGACGGCTCCCGCCCCTTCACACCTTCCTCCGTGGAACTATAGACTCCGAAACAGAGCATCTGTCCATTACTAATAACGACGACATTTATCGAGACTTGCTGTGGACACGGCACACGCACCGGGTGAGGGGTAGTTGACTTAACCCCCACAGCAACCCTTTGATGTGGGTGCACGTAACGGAGGCACGGAGAGGGGATGTCGCCTGTGCAAGGCTATGCAGCTGCTAAGTGGCAGTGCCAATCCCAGACCCCCACAAAGGCTGGCTTCAGAGCCTCTCTTCTTAACCCCGATCTCGCACTGTCTGGTGCTCCGTTCTGTGCTCTAGGCTCTGGGTCACCACTTCCTCTGGCCCGGGCCAGCCATGAAGCCACACTGTCAGTGTCCTGCTCAGGCTGCTGCCCTCTGCGTGACATTTGTCTCCAGGCCACTGTCTGGTGCTGGTCTGGTCCCCTCTCCCCACCGCCCTCCAGCTTCCCTTAGGCTGCCACCCAGTGAGCTGCCACCCACACCCTGAAGGGAATGAGCAGGGGGAGGGGTCCCGGTGTCCCAGCTCTGAGGTCGCTTGGTTAGGAGGGGCTTGCCGAGGAGCCAGCAGGGCGAGAGCATTAGCAGACCCAGTCGCCAGTTTGACTCACGACATCAGACTTTTCTTCCCTTCAGGAGGATTTATAATTTAGAGGTCTTGGTTCAGTCTGGGTTTTGGTTTCATACAACAGAAATAGGTGATAGCACACGTAGGAATTTTGGGTGGCTTGTAGAATCAGTGGAAGTTTGGAGTAAGTAGAAGAACCCAGGCTGCCCCAGATTACACAAGGGATGTTCCTCTGAAATAGGAAGGTCACTTGGATTCTGGGTAGGAGCATGAGAGAGAGAGAGGAGAGAGATCCATTGCCTCCTATACACGCCCTGACTGGGAATTGAACCTGCAACCTCTTGGTGTGCGAGACCATGCTCCAAGGAACTGAGCCACCCGGCAAGGGCTCTCGAGTTATTTTTTTCCATGATAGTGACTTTGGTGCCTGAAACAAAGAAAAACCAGATGGAGCGGGCGCAACGCTTTTCTGACCGTGACTTGTCCCACCGAAGTCGTGGCGCCGCCCAGCAGAGAGGATCAGGTGGCGGGCCAGAGCCGTGGCCGCGCCTCCGGTGAGTGAGACGCTGACCCCGAGAAAGGGTTTATGGAACAGCGTCTCACCTCTTTTACTTCACATTCCAATCTTAGCATAACATTTAAAATCTTAATGTTGTGTTCAGAAATAGTCAATAAAAGAAACAGTTCGTGCCTTTGCCACTTTTGGAAGTTTTGTTTTTCTTTAAGAAAACAACTCAAGTACAAAGTCAATATGCAATAAAAATGTGAGAAACATGGCTAAATATACGAAGTAAGCAGTCTTGGATGAAAGGCATTGAAAGTTTAAAATGCCAAAACAGATTGCCAATAGCAGTCCTTGAAGTAAGTTTTAGAAAGCTGTACAAGAAAGGAAAAGTTATCAATGAAAATGTTCGTTTGGACCAAATTCATTTTGGGCATTTCACTTAGCACCAGAGACACATTTAAAAATGTATGACAATGTGGGAAAGTCATTGGGGCAGCCCGAAAGGCCTGAAAATGATTTTGAAATAAAAAAAAAAAAATAAGACAAGATTGTGGGGATTGTTCTAGACTAACAGAGAGCTGAGAGGCATAACAGCCAAATGCAAGGCTGGTTTTTGATTAGGTCCTAGTTTAAACACCTTTCCAAGAGACCTTTTGGAGCAAATGAGGATCTGAATGTGAAGAACGGATGAGGAGGTGATATAGGGGATTAGTGTTGATTTTGTTAGACAAGATAATGGGATCAGAGGAAAAAATCCTTATTTTTTGACACTACATGGGATCACGGGCAAAATCCTTATTTTTCGACACTACATGTTGAAGTCCATTACTGTCATGGCATCTGAAATTTACTTAGAAATTATTTAGCAAAATAAAGGAAATGAAATAAATATGTTAACTCGAGAGGGAAAGCTATTAATTTTCATTTGCTTCATTTGTTTTTTAGTATATTTCAAACATGTCTTTATTTAAAACCTTAAACATATTCCAGTGCAGAAGAAAACCTTCAAATCTCTTAACAATCTGGTCAAACACAGCAAACATACGAGGGCCGTGACTGAGTCAGAAAAAAAATCGGGTGCTATAAAATGCTGACTTTACGGCCCCCACAGCAATAGTAACCTGAGGGAGACGTGGGTGGTGGGGGCTGGCGTGGCCGGTCGTGACTGTACCGCAGTGTGTGCGACCCCACGCGGGTGGCCCGCCAGCTCCTATGGGAGCCATTGCCGGCGTTTATGGTTGGGTTTACGAAATTCACTCGATACTTTGGCACCTGCACAAGAAATACATGTATGTCCTTGGAAAGGAGAGTGTGCCCTTGGAAAATCTTTTTCTTTTCTTTTTTTTTTTTTAAACCAAACAACCTACCAGGTCTATAAATTCCATGTGGAATCTACAAATGGGGTCTCACCTCTCCCCCATCCTCCTGAGTTGACTGTCCCCTCCCCTGAGGTTGCAACTGACCATGGCTTGCCCTTAGATCTGGGAACTGTGATTCTTGACCTTGGCTGCTAAGAAAGCCCTGGGTGACCGGGAACAAGCTACTTGCCTCCTGGGGTATCCAATGTCTCATCAGTAAACAGAAGATGAAGAAATCTGTCTCTCAGGTGGGGTTTTTTGGTTTTTTGTTTTCTGGTGAAATACACATAACATAACTGAACTATTTTAAAGTGAAGAATTCAGTGGTATTTAGAACATTCACAAGGCTGTACTGCAGAACTTCTTCATCTTCCTGAACGGAAACTCTGTACCCCTTAAACAACGTACCCAGCCCCTGCCACTCCCGTTCTCCAGCCCCTGGGAACCACCAACTACCTGTTTGTGGATTTACCTACTGTGGCTATTTCAAATGAATGGGATGATACAACATGTGGCCTTTGTGTCTGGCTTCTGTCACTTTAACCTCGTGATTTCAAGGTTCTTCCATGTACCAGTACTTCCTGCCTTCTTACGGCTGAGTGCTACTGTCTGGACAGACCACAGCTTGTTTATCCATCCATCCGAGGGACCTCTGGGTGGTTCCCGCCCTTTGGCGGTTGTGAATGAGGTTGCAATTGGTTTGCATTCCTGTTATCAGTTCGAGTGTACAACTAGGAGTAAAACTGGGTCATGTGGTGATTAACTTTATGAAGAGCGGCCAGACCGGGTTTCACAGTGGGCGAACCATTGTGCCTTCCCACCAGCAAAGCTGGAAGGTTCCAGCTTCTCCACGTCCTTCCCGTCACTTGTTATTTTCTGTTTTTTGAATGGAGCCGTTCTCGTGTGTGTGAAATGGCTTTGATTTGCACTTCCCCGATGACTGGTATGTTGAGCATCTTATCGTGTGCTTATTGGTCATTTACGTGTCTTCTTTGGAGAAATATCAAGTCCTTTTGCCTATTTTTGAATTTAGTTATTTGATTTCTTGTTGTTGAGGTGTGGGCTCTTTTTACTCTCTTGATAGAGTCTTTGGATACACACAGATTTTAATTTTAATGAAATCCACTGGATCTATGTTTTTTTCTTTTGTGGCCTGTACTTTTAGTGTAATACTTGAGACCGTTGCCAAATCCAAGGTCATTAAGATTTTCTCCTGTGTTTCCTTGGAACAGTTTTCTAGTTTTAGCTCTTAAATTTAGATCTTTGATCCATTTTTGTACATGGTGTGAGGTAAGGGCCCGACTTCATTCTTTTGCCTGTGGCTGTCCAGGGTTTCCAGCCCCGTTCACTGAAAAGGTTGTCCTTTCCCCACTGAATTGTCTCAACGCCCTTCTCACAGACAGCTGACCACATTTGAGAAGGTTTATTTCTGGGCTCTTTATTCTGTTCCACTGATCTGCATGCCTAGCCTTCCCACACTGTCGTGATTCCTGTAGCAACAGTAGGTTTTGAAATTGGGAAGAGTGAGCCCTCCAACTCTGTTCTTCTTCAAGGTTGTTTTGACTGGAGTCACGAAGTTTAGGATAGGGTTTTCTAGTTCTGCAAAGAACACTCCTGGGACTCTGATAGGGATGGCATAGACTGTAAATATTGTCATCTTAACAATATGAACTCTTCCAGTCCATGAACACACGATGGCTTTTCTTATCTTAGGCCATCTGTATTCTCTCAGCAACATTTTGTAGTTTTCTGCATGTAAGTCTCTCGCTTCCTGGATTAAATTTATTCCCAAGTATTTTATTTTATTTTTTGTAGCTGCTGTTGTAAATTGCATTATTTTATTAATTTCCTTTTGGGGCTGTTCATTGCTAGTGTGTAGAAACACAACTGATTTTAGGGTGTTGGTTTTACATCCTGCAACTTTGCTGTATTTATTAGCTCTTGCGGGGTTTTGTGGTGGTGGATTCTTTAGGGTTTTCCACGTAGAAGATCATATCACCTGTGACCAGAGATCGTTTTATTTCTTCCTTTCCATACTTGATGTCCTTTCATTTCTTTTCTGGCTTCACGGCGCTGGTGAGAGCTTCCAGCCTTCTGCTGAACAGAAGTGGTGACAGAAAGCATCTTGTCTTGTTCCTGACCTTAGGGGAAAGGCTCTGAGCCTCCCATCACTGAATATGACGTTACCTGTGGATTTTTCATAGAGAGCCTCTATCACATTGAGAGAGTTCCCTTCTATTTCTAGTTTATTGGATGGTTTGGTTTCTTTGTGTTTTGTTTTTATCATGAAAGGCTGTTGAACTTTGCAAATGCTTTTCTGCATCAGTTGAGATGATGAGATGTTTTATTCCTCTTTCTATTAATGTCATGTATTACCCTGGTAGATTTTCTTATGTTGAACACACTTGGCTTTGGTATATATAGTTCTTTTGGTGTATAGCTGCTGAAGTCAGTGTCCTAGGATTTTGTTCAGGATTTTGGATCCATATTCTTCAAAGAGGTTGGCCTGTGGTTTTCTTATACTATCTCTGTCTCGCTTTGGTATCAGAGTAATGCTGGCCTCATGGGATGTGTAGAAAGTGTTGCCTATTCTTCAGTTTTTGGGGTAAGACTTTGATAATTTTTGCTGTTAATTCTTCTTTAGGTGTGTGGTAGAATTCACTAGTGAAGCTGCCTGGTTCTGGGCTTTTCTTTGTTGGGAGGTTTTGATGATCCAGTCAATCTCCTTACTTGTTACAGGCTTACTCAGATTTTATATTGCTTCTTGAATCTCTTTTGGTAGTTTGTGTGTTTCTAGGCTTTGTCTGTTTCATCTAGATGACCTGATTTGCTGGCCTATAATTGTTCATAGCACTCTCTTATAATCCCTTTTATTTCTGTAAAATTGGTAATAATGTCCCCACTTTCATCTCTGAATTTTGTTGCTTGAGTTTTCTCATTTTTCTTAGTCTATGTGGCTGAAGTTTCACTAACTCTGTTGATATTACAAAGAACCAACTTTTTGTTTAGTTGATTTTCTCCATTGCTTTTTTTTTTCTCTCTCTTCATATGAGGATACCAATCCCAGTCTTATGGCCACTTTTAACCTTAATTGACTTGTAAAGGGTCTATTTCCAAATACAGTGACATTGGGAGTTAGGGTTTCAACATGAATTTTTGGGAAACAATTTACTCCACAGCAGACGGGATAAATTTGGTTGTCTTAGCTTCAAATTTGCTGATTCTTATATGTGCCTGATCAAATCTGCTGTTGAATCTTTCTAGTAAAATTTTAATTTCAGCTACTGTCATTCTTAGTGGCAGAATTTCAACTTGGTTTCTTTTTCTATTCTATATGTACTGATTTTTTGTATTTGTTTACATATTATTCTTCCATTTTAGTTCTTTTTTGTTCGTGGTTT
The DNA here is from genome assembly GCF_987537825.1 of Furipterus horrens. NCBI lineage: Eukaryota > Metazoa > Chordata > Mammalia > Chiroptera > Furipteridae > Furipterus > Furipterus horrens. Next base: position 3,392,973 of record NW_028327183.1, read on the forward strand.
TCTTTAGCTTATTGAGCATATTTAAGAGAGTTGATTTTAAGTCTTTATTTAGTATGTCTAATATCTGAGCTTCCTCGAGGACAGTTCCTGGCAATATCTTTTTTCTCCTGTGACTGAACTGTATTTCTTGTTTCTTAATATGACTTGTAACTTTTCTGGTGACAGATAGAATATTTAAATATTATAATATGCTGAGTCTTAAAATGAGATTCTCCCCACGGTTTGTCGCTGTTAATTGTTGAGGGTCGCAGCCGTTGTTTGTTTAATTATGTTTCCAAACTTTTTTTTTTTAAAGACCGTATTCCTTGTTGTGTGTGGTCACTGATGTCTCTGTACCTTTAACTCGGAGGGTTAGCCAATGACCTGACAGAGATTTCCTTAAGTGCCTGGAGCCAAAAAGAAGAAATATGTTATTTTGGTCTTTGTATATTGACTCTGAGCTGGAGCACTCCTTCAGGGCTAAGCCAGGGCCATGCAGCCCTGCCTTAGCCCTTAGCTCCTGCTTGTGGAGATCCTAAAGATCAGCCAGAGGTGAAAGCCTGGGGTCTTATCACATCTCTTCTGAGCAGGTGTCCAGGCCTGGGCATGCACGTGGCACCCCAGGTCCCCTCGTATATACGGCTGTGTTTTGAAGCCCTTATTACCCCCCAAATCTTCCTCGTTAAGCAAAAGTGCTACACAGTCTTACTGAAAATTGGCAGCCTGTTTCTTTGTTGAGCACTCCCCTAGTTTCTGTAAATTTTTAAAATAGAATTTAGAATTCCAAAAGAATTGATCCTGCCTTTTTTTTTTTAGTTGAATGGTTGCTTCTTTGGGGAGATCAATTCTTGGAGACCCCTACTTCTCTGCTTCTGGGACATCACTTTACTTCTCCCAGGGATTTATTTATTTTTAATTATGAAAAAATTTAAGCATACACAAAAGTAGGAGGGCATTTAAATGAACCGCCATGAATTTATCAACCAGTCTCGAAAACTATCAACTCATGGCCAATCGCGTTTCAGTCATTCCACCAACCGCTGACCTACTAAGCGCTCTGCTCGGAGAGCTTCATGCCTTGTCCCCTTTTCACAGCAGCTGAATGAGGTAGGTTTTCATATCCCCATTGTGCAGATGAGGGCATTGAAATGGAGGTAAGTATTTAGCCACTTTCTCAAGGCCACACACAGCTGCCTGGAACCAGGGCTTGAACCTGTAGCTCTGTGGTATCAGAAGCATGGTTTATGCTGACTCCCCAGCCCATTTTTCTTGGAAGCTCATGGGATGCTGACAGTGACCTGAGAGGCAGGCACAGTGGCTGTGACTAGTGCTCATTCAAATCGACTTCCTATCTGCTTATAGATTATGATGCTATAACTTTGTAAAGTTAGGCAGCAGCCTGGGGCAAGTTCTGGCCAATTAATGTAGCCAGAAGGGACAGGCATCATTACTGGGTTGAAGCACTGAATTGCTGGTGTTCACTCTTCAGCCCTCTCTTTGCCTGCTGCAGAGAAGTTGGAAGCCTTGCCTAAGGTGCCGGTTATAGGTTACAGCCTTGGTCGCCTTGGGACCCTGAGGAATGACTACTACGTTAGAGCACAGCTGTTTGCTGACCTGTATTGTACATGTCCTGTGTGGCACGTTATTGTGGCAGACTTTGGACTTGTTTGTTACTGCAGCGTGACCTAGCCTATCCTGACTAGTAACGCAGGCAGTGCTAGAATTCTTGTTCTATGCACAAGGCATCTGAGCCCCTGGAGCTTGCCCAGTGTCATACAACTAATTTAGTTTTAGAAATAAGGATCAAACTCACATCCCCAACCCCTGTCCCAGATTCTTTCCCACTGGCTTCTGACAGCGTGGGCAACTTTCTGAAAGAGGCTGGCCTGACATGGAGCTCCTGATGGGATGTCAGAAGGATTCTTTTTCTCAGAGTGACTCTCTCTCATCCCATTGTTCCTGTGCCTGAAATCCTACTATTAGCCTACATTTCAAAAGCATCATTTCCTGTTATAATGGAGGTCTGTTCATTGTGGAGAGGGGCTGCTCCTAGCATGTGGGTGCAGCCTGTCTTAGAGTTCTCACTGACCTTGGGTGGTTTTAGAAGACAGGGCTTTTCTGGCAGTGTTTTACAAGAAGAGAGAGCATTTGTATACTGTAGTCTGATGGTTCTGTACATGGCTTTGGGTCAGGGAGACCCAGGTTTGAGTCCTTCTTCCTAGATCTGTGACTTAAGGGAAGCCAGTTCTTCTCGTTGGCCCTCCTTGTTCTCAGCTGTAACATGAGGCCAATAGGAAAGATTCTGTTAAATTCGTTAAACCACATAAACCACTTGATCCATGATTCATGGCCACCATACATAGTCCCTGCTAGTAGGGAAAGACTGGGGACATTTGAATGCCAGGATTTTTGTCTAGTAGGTGACAGGGACACGTGAGAACAGCAGAATGTTTTAGGATGGTTTGGGGAGGGGTGGGGAAGGGGGCCAGCTGGAAAGTCACGTAAGCTGTGGTTGAGCAGGGACAGCGCGAGAGAGCCAGGGGAGGGGAGCCAGGCCGCGGTGACAGCTGTACCGCCCCTCTCATCCTGGCTCACGTCACCCGTGTATCCTGAGGTGAGTTCACCCTCCGGTCCAGCCAGCCCCAGCCCAGCCCTGGGTCCTGCGTGCCTGTCCACAGCTGTTTGTAGACCAGCTGTTTGCAGCTGGCTGAACACTGACGTCCACAACTGACCAGTGGGACTTTGAAGAGCAGCCCTGCCGATAGCTCTCTCTTCTTCCCAGGAAAAGGAAAGCTCTTGGGGCCCACCCCAGATATCAGGGGCAGGCGCTGGCGGCAAGCCCGCGCTCGGAGCTGCTCTCCCTTTAAAGTGAAAGCACTGGCTTTAGGCTTCCTGACCCCAGACACTGCTGGGGTTCCCCTCCTGCGTGCCCAGGAATCACACCTGCTGGGGCTCTTTTTCCAAGTCAGCTGAAAAGTTGCTAATCTCTTTGCAAAGTGTCAAGTGTCTTCCCTGTGCCTTAAAAGGTGATTTTCTAAAAGCAGATCAAACAGTTTTGACATTTGCTGCTGAGCCATTGAAAGCCCTACTCCAGGCTGGCCTGGCGGCTCAGATAAAGGGTGACGTGGCACCTCTTGTCGCAGCCACGCGGCCAGGAGTCTGCCTGTGGGAGCACATCCCAGAAGAAACGTACCCTGTAAAAGTTCGTGTGTCACTTTGTCCTGGCCAACAACTTCTTCTTTCATGAGAGCCAGCCCCTGCCCCCGATTGTGTTCTGCACACACATTTTTTTAATTTGCTGGCATTTGCAAAATGTGGTCCCGCTGCCTTTGGGATTTTCTGTTTAGCAAAATAGTCCCACGGCATCGCCTTCAAAGGGCTCTCAGCATCACGTGCTCCCCAGCTCCATCCCGCCTTCCAAGGAGGGAGCGGACCAGCTCAGGAGCCCATGTTGTGAGGGGCACGGGGCCGGTCATGTCTGCAGGTGAGGACCGTCCGGAGTAGGCTCTCCAACGCAGATGGCTGCAGGGGTCGGGCAAATACAGGAAAGGAGCCAAGTGAACTGGGGGTGGGGGACAATGGGGAGTGGTGGAGACTGGGGCAGGCTGGACACACTACGCCCTCTCTAACTGGGGCTGCTGGCCTCGGCATGGAGCAATTGTCACCACGTGGGAATGTGGGCCCAGTGCCCTCAGAACTTCCCATTTCCTAAAAGAAGCAAACATTGCTTGTAGAATGTGACATCTGTCATTTTTAAACGGTGGCCAATTCTTTCCAAATGCCCTGCAGGCCAAAGCAAACATGTCTGCTGACTGAATCTGGCTGTCGGTTTGCGCTCTCTGATCAAGCGGCAGAGATGGGGGCGGGGGGCAGCTCACCTTTTCATTCCAACCTGAGAGGCCATCAAAGTGGTTTTATTCTACAGATGGGGGACCTGGGGCCTTAGCAGCTGCCTCTCTCCTTCAAGATGTAAGACTCAAGAATGTTACTCCCCAAGCTGAGCTGCCCCCAGGACTCGCATTTGTGTAAGACAGACCTGAAAGCCTTTACAACTCAAAGAAGTGGTAGGCTGTCACACAAAGCGACAGGGCCGTCCTTCAAATGCCAAGTGACTGTCCAGCATGCCCAGTCCCACATGGTTCCTGGGGTACACACCCCACCCCGCCCAGTGATATTTGGGATAGGTCCCTGATCTTCCTCAAGCTGGGTCCCCTGAGAAAGTGGACCGCCGGGACTCTGGGGCTCACATTTGGCTTTTCCACATCTGTAGGTCTAGCATGAAATTCCCAAGATGGCTCTGGCTCTGGCCGCCGGCCGCCAGGCAAGAGGGTGACTCCCTCCCTAGTACAAGATGTCCAGCTGCAAATACTCATCCAGGATCTGCTCCAGGCTTGGCCAGAGCAGAAGCAGTTCCCTGGGAGGAGAGGGTGGCACTCTGGCCTGCTCTATCCCACTGGCACGGAGGCTGGGGGGTCACTGGCCCTGTCTCTGGCCCCATGCCCCCCTGCCATGCGTTTGTCCTGCCCCCACCCCCTCCTCATGTGCAGCCTGTCAGAGCTCTGACCACCAAATTAGCTCTTTGTGATTTTATTTGACTTTTATTGGCTCAAGCTGGATGCTGGAGATGGAGCCAGATGTGAGGCTGGGGACTACTTGAAAGGCCAGGTAATTAGCAGCATCTGCCTTTGCCTCTTCTTATCTTGACAGGCGGACACACAGAGCCGTGACCTGGGAGCTGGGAGGCAGCTGCCTTCTCCACATTAAACGAGGCGAAGGCCAAAGGGGAGGTGTCCTTGGCCATCTGTGTGTGTGCGTGTGCGTGAGTGCGTGTGTGTGTGCAAACATGCGTGTGTTGAAGAATCATCTCCTCCACCCATTGCGTCTTGCCCCCAAACTCAGGAAGAACCTTCTGCCAACTTCCGAACACCTAGGGTAGAATTATTATTTTCAAATCGAGGGATAATCTACATACAATGAGTGAGATCTTAAGTATATGGTTTTTATGACTGTTCACAAGCAAGTGAAATCCATGTAACCCATACCCCAGTGAAGACTTAAAACATTTTCATCTCCCCAGAAGGCTCTTTAAGCTCCTGTTCAGTGCACCCCCCCTCCTCCCCTAGGCAGACAACCATGGCACTGTTTTCTATCTCCTGCTCTTAAATATCATGTAAATGAAACGATACAATATCAACATGGATGCTTGGTCTTTTTGTGCCTGGCTTCTTTTGCTCCACATCATGTGTCAGAGGTTCATCCAGCTGTTACATGTGTCAGCCACTCAGGCCTCTGTGTTGTGGAAGGTTGTCCCATTGTGCCCGGGTACCACGGCTGGTTTATCCATGCTCTGCTTCCTTGGGTTGGAGACTTGAGTTGTTTCTGGCTCTTGACTATTATGAAAAAAGCAGTATATTCATTTTCAATGACTGTATCTCAAATTGCCATCGATTTAGTGGCTGAAAACAACATAAATGTATCATTTCCTAGTTTCTGTGGGTGAGGTGCCCAGGTGCAGGTTTGGGGGTCCACTGCTCAGGGTCCCATCAGGCTGAAATTAAGGTATTGGTCAGGCCTGGGGTCTCATCAGAACCCCTGGGTTCTCTACATAAAGTTTATAGAGGTTTGGTGAAGTTCAGTTCCTTGTGGTTGTAGGACTGATGTCCTCAGCTCCCAGAGGTGACCTTCTGGTCCCTGCCACGTGGCTCTCTCCACAACATGGCAGTTTGCTTTTTTAAGGCCAACACAAGTATGTTTGCCACTGTTTCAAATCTCTCTGACTCTTTCCATCTCTGACCTCCAGGCCCTGTTTTAAAGGGCTCACGTGATCAGGTCGGGCCCACCCAGGACACTATTCCTTTTAATTTACTTAAAGTCGGCTGCGTAGGGATATCTGCAGAGTCCCTGCGCCTTGGTCACACAACAGAGTGCCACCCCATCATGTTCACACTCAGGGCAGGGACACCAGGGGACCGGGGTCTGGGAGGCCACCTTGGAATTCTGCCTCCGGCAAGCAGCTATGAACATTCTGGAGTTTTGTTATTCAAATGTGTATCTTAAAAAAAAATAAGAGCGTTTCTGGTCAAGCTAAAATAACATGATCTCACTTAACAAAATAAATAGCCGTTTGTAAATATCATCTTACGCCCGGTCCACATTCAGCGAGGGAAGCGGTTGTCTTGGAAATGTACTTTGCTGGGTTGTCCAACGTGGAATCTTGTCCAGGACCTGGGCATAGGTCCCTGTGGCTGCGTTCCATGGGCACAGTGCCCTTCATTGTGGGAGTGACTTGAAGGGAGAGGGTCTGCCACTGTCTGTCTGGGTCAGTGCGGCGGCTTCCTTTGGTCCTCGTTTAGCCTGTCCCTTTACCCCCATCATAGCCCTTGCCCCGGAGTCGAATCGGAAGTTTGCCGGACGCAGGTAAACAATATTTTGGCTGGAACTTGTGGGGGATGCCAAGGGCCCCCAGTTGTATGATGTGGGCAGATACGTGACTTCCTGGTTGCACAAGACTCATTCCTGGGTGAGGATGGGGACAGGCTGGCCCCTCCAGGTCTGCGTTTTCCTCCTGGGCCAGAAGGGAACCTGTGGCGTCTTACTGTGCACAATTCGCATGTCCGATTATGCATCGGCCATTTACCTAATGGTTTCAACACATCAGTTAATCATCTTTGCCTGAATTGGTGATTTCATTAGGAGTCAAGGGTGGACTTTTGGTCCAGCCTTTCCATTCTGCGAGGCCAGGGTTTGGTCTGAAATCTGCCTGGCTTTGACCTCTGGGGGCCTGGCCTGCCTCAGCTGGGACCGTCTGGCATAGACCCTCACCAGGCCCAGCGGCAGAGGTGGCCTGAGACGGGAGAGGGGCGGGGGACCCACTTCCGCAGCAGCCTGTAGGCAAGTCAAGCTTCAGGCCTCACTTCACTGAAAGCTGCAGGAGGCCGGACCCCACCTATCACCACGGAGTCTCCAGGCCCTGCGGCATGTCGTGACTCTCTAAAGTGTTTCATGACAAATGAAGGAATAAGAATGAGGTAAGCAGGTAACTGAATGCTCATCTGGCCCTAACACTGGGCTCCCGAATCTGCACTTGGCTTTGGGTTTCCCAGTCCTTTGTCCTTCAGGAGGCTGCACTGGGAGACCTCTCTGTGGGCCTCTGACCAGCTACCTGCTCCTGCAGGGAGCCCACCTGGCGGTGCTGCTGCCCCTCCTCCACCCAACGTCCTGGGGCCAAGCTCTGTCTGCCCTCTGGAGTGGCCTCTCCTGGGGACTGTCTTGCTCCCTGGGGTCCCATCACAATGGACACAGCAGAGCAACACTGGCACCACCACCCACCAGAGGTGCCCATCAGATAACAGACGTGGGGACACTGGGCGACCCCCTCCGCCTGGTCTCTCTCCGGGAAAGCACTCAGCAGCTGGGCTCTGACTCCAGACCCGCCGCCCCTCCCGCGGAGAAATCTGCCTTTGATTTAGAAGTTCTATTTCTTCCACGCGGAAAAGTCTTTGTGGTACCAACGAAGGAATGCTTTTATCCCCGCCTGTTGGAGGAGCGAGGAATTTGGGGGCTTCGTAGGAAGGGCTCCTTTTCTCACTGGTTCCCAAGGCAGAGTGACTTTTCTTGGGAAGGGTGCCCGGCAGGAGGCGCTGGGAAGGTCCCCCGGTGACCTGGAGGCTGACGGACATCTACGGAGGGCGTGCTCCGGGGCTCCGCAGGACGGTGCCTCCCTGCGCCGTCCAACCACCCCAAAGGCAGGGCCGTTGTCCTCACCGTTTACAGGGGAGGAATCTGAGGCTATTTCAGGGTGGAAGGGGTCCAGCGTAGGGGGTCCCCCGTAGGCAGCTTGTCACACCAGGTGACTGGTTGGTCTTTCCAAGTGAGTGTCACATGAAGGGCTCAGTATTGTCCTTGTTGCTGGCAGATGGGACATTCTGCAGCGGCACCAGCTCGGTCCACCTTGGTGAGCTCATGTTTTGAGTTCATAAGTAGCATCTCCCCCGGTCACTATGGTACTCCTTTTCTGAACCCATTTTATCAGCACTGGGTGCCCAACGAGAGAGAGTGAGAGAGGGAGACAGACAGACAGACATACACACACACACACACACACACACACACACACACACACACACACAGAGAGAGAGAGAGAGAGAGACAGAGAGGCCATTTTGTTATTCCACTTACTGATGCATCATTGATTGATTCTTGTATGTGCCCTGACCAGGGATTGAACCCACAACCTTGGCGTATCAGGACAATGCTCTAACCCACTGAGCTACCCGCCAGGGCCAGACTCATGGGCAGTCTTTGCTCTGGAGCTCCCTACAGGGCTGGCAGAGGCTTGCCATGGTCTGAGGGCACCCCCTCCCGGTCCTGCTCTTCCGACCCCCTTTTTCTTTCACAGATGTTACTTCTAATTCAGTTTTTTGCTAACAGTTTTATTGAAATACGATTTACCTACCATGTAAGTGACCCATTTGAAGTATGCCATTCTGTGGTTTATTGTATATTCAAAACAGTGCAACAGTCCATTTTAGGAGGTTTTTATCTCCCCCAAAGAAACCCCGTACTCATCAGCGGGCACATCGCTTCTTCCCCCCCAACCTCACGGTCCCTGGAAGCCACTCATCTACCTTCCGCCTCTACAGAGTTGCTTATTCTAGGCATTACTTCTTCCATTTACTCATTCGTCAGTTCATGGATGGACGTGTGCGTCATTTTCGTCAGTTATGAAGAATGTGGCTGTCGCATTTGCGCCTGTTTTTGATGGGACGTCCTTTTACTGGCCTGGCGTAGATGCACAGGGTGGGATTGCTGGGTCCGACGGGAACTATGTTTAACCTTTTGAGGACCTGCCAGACTGTTTCCACTGGGCCGCCCCATGCCCGGGTCCCACCAGCAGTGGGGGGGGGGCTCCGGTCTCTCCACATCCTCTCCAGCACTGGTTGTTTGTGTTTTGTTTTGCTTTTTTTGTCATTTTATTGGGTGTGAAGTGGTACCTCATTGTGGTTTTGATTGGCATTTCTCTGAAGGCTAATGAGGGACTTCCGGGCCCTAATAAAGATGTTGCCATTTCTGACTTCATCTCAGCCCTGATTCCCAGAGAACCGAACTTGCAACAGGAGAGAGCATATGGGGTGGGAAGCTGGGGGGAGCCGATGTCTCGGTCTCTCTCTCTCTTTCTCTCACACCCTCCCTCCCCTCTTTTGCCCGGTTTCTGGGAACACACTGGTTATCCCCAGAATGTTGGCGATTCTTTCTTTTTAATAAAAGCACAAAAATGTCAGCTTGACACCAAACCATGGCCGCTGCCCCCATAGCAAGATATGCTGAGTTTCCCCAGGTTTCTGGAGAATGGCTGGCCCCCGTGGGGCCCCTGCTCACTCGGGGGCTGCAGCCCGTGTGGAGTGGCAGGCTGCGGTGGGCATGCTCACTGTGCTGCTGGGACGGGTTCCATTGTCGCCATCCACGCGCTTCCTTTCCTGAGGTCTCCTTCCCTCTCCTGACGGCTTCCTTGGTGCCGGCCTTTCCTCTCCAGCGGAGGCCGCAAGCTCACTGACGCAGGGACCACGTCTCTCCCTCCCATCTCTCCCTCCGTGCCCACGCGCTCACCGGACAGGGCAGGACTTGGGCAGAGGCTTGGACGTGAGGTTGGGAACTCAGACTCCAATCCGGTGGCCTGCGAGCTGGAGGAGGTGGGCCCTGTCTGGCTTGGGCATCACGGAGTCCCCAGTGTCCAGGACAGTGATGTGTGTGTGGCAGGCTGGGGCGTAATAAAGAATGTATTTGGCATTTGTCTCTGGTTCCTGGCTCAGAGCTCCTAAAACCTTGCTTTTCGTAGAGTGGGATGAGTGTCCTTAAAAAGTTTTTTTATTTATGGATCTGACAGAGAGAGAGAAAAGGAGAGAGAGAGAGAGAAACATTGATCTGTTGTCCCATGTATCCACATTCGTTGGCTGAGTCTCGTACGTGCCCTGACAGGGATCATACCCGCCACGGGGGGGTCTCCGGAGGACACCGACCAGCTGAGCCCCGGGCTGGGGCAGCAGTGCGCTTCTCATTCCTCAGGAACCCTTCTGACCACACTGGAGTTTCTGCTAAGGAGGCGACTCGGGGTGGGGCCCCTGGACAGCTTCAGGCTGGGAGACCAGAGGGGGCACTTCCAGCCCTACCCCTGACCTCTGCGGCAGGGGCTGGGGGGCAGGTAATAAAAACTCTTCACCTGAGATTTGGGTTCCCGAACACATTCAGTGCCAGGAGGGAGCTGTGCCCAGAGAGGGCACAGAGGCACTGCCCCCCCCCCCCCATGCCTTGTCCTGTGCCTCTTCAGTCCCGCTGCTCCCAAGTTGTTCCCTTTTAATGAACCGGGGGTCACGAGTCAACCCTCTCCTGAGTTCTCAGCGTCCTTCCAGCAACACAGAGGACCCCAGGAGGGAGTTGTAGGACCCCCTGAGTGGGTAGTTGCTTCAGGCAGAAGTGGGGGTCTCTGGGGGACCCCATTGGCAGCTGGCATCTGAAGGGAGGGCCATCTCGGGGAGTCTGACACTAACTCCAGGTGGTTGGGGTCGGGAGTGAATTGAATGGTTGGGCACCCCGTTAGGGTCAGAGAACTGGAGACGGGGGGGGTCAGAAAAAGACAACCCCAGGCCGTGCATGAGTCTGTGCTGAGAAAAGGCTAATAGCTAACGCAAATTAAGCGCCAAATCCCGGGCCCTCTGCCAAACTCGATAGTCACTCGTTCAAAAGCTGCTCGCTGAGTCAGGACCGCGCGGCGCACGCCGGGCTGCGTCCGCGGGCACAGCTGTGAGCAGTTGAGCCAAGGCAACAAACAGACTTTCAGCACCTACTACACGCTCTGCGTCCAGGGGAGACAGCCGCGGACAAGTCCGATCTACCCAGCAAATATCTACGGGTCCCTCCTGTGCGTCACATACTGCTCCCCTCAGGCCACCCCATGGGCTTTTTGCAGGATCCCACAGCAGGTGAACCCTCTGATTTTGGTCATTTTACAGATTGAGGCTCAGAGAGGTGCATTGTCTTTCCCCAGGTTGCACAGCCAGGGCGGTGAGGCCGGTCCTAACCTCTGGCTTCTCTGACATTGAGCTTGGGTTCTCATCATGGGGCCTCGGCTGAGCGTGAACATTGGGGTGCACCCTGTGGTCCACCTGACCGCTCACTTCAGCACTCCCGCCTCCCGCACATGAGCCCCCCTCTCCTGGGCCCCCACCCGGCTCCCTCTGCTCTGACGCACACAACTCCGACCACGGCTGGCGGTGCTCCTGAGTGACAGCCCCCAGTGCCGTCATGTATTTTTGTGCACAAAACCCCGTGTTCAGCAAATTGCTGGGACCGAGACCCTATCCAGTTACCTGCCGCATCAGAGGTACGTTCTGGGCTGCCAAGCAAAGCAGAGAATAATACTTCTAAGAATTTTAACCATTAGATGGAAAAAAGCACAGCCCTGGCAGCTCCTGGCAGGCGCTGCCCAGCGGGAACCAGATACAAAGCAAACAAGGGCTCGTTCCACGTGCGGGCTGATGTCTTTCCCGGTGGGTCACCCCCGCCCCCCCGGCCCCTGGCCCCGCAGTCATGGTGTCAAAACCATGGGTCCCCCGGCTCCGGTTGCTGGCTGGCTGGAGCTGTGTGGCACTGGGGTTCCCACTCACTGGCGTGGAACCCCGAGCTGACATCTACCTTCTGGCGTGGGTGACCACTGAGCCAGCTGGCTGCCGGCTGGCTCTGAAGCCACGCCTCCCCGATTCTGCTGCTGCCCCTCACCTTGGCTGAGGGACAACCTCCTGAGCCTCACCGGGGATGGGGATAATAATGCCTACCTTGTGAGGATGCAGCAGATGGACACAGATACGGCCTTGGTGCTGCGGTGAAGCGGTGTATCACGAAGCCAGTCATGTCATCGGCTTACTGATATCAACAATAGTGAAGTCCCTACGGCCTCTCATCAACGCTGCGAGGCAAGGACACGGAACAAAGTGACGTCATACAAAGATCTGCTGTATAAGTAAAGGTGTGGCATGCCCTTGGGGGTGCCAAGGTGCCAGGCACGGGGCCGGAGGCTGGGGGCCGGGCGGAGGCCAGGGCTGCGCTGTCCCCCCAGAAAGCCGAGCGGCCCCCCTCCTCACCCTTTCACCTCTGCGCTCTCTGAATGAAGCCTTTCAGAGGAGGAAACCCGACCGCGCATGTTGTCTGCATGTCCAGCCACCCCAGGAGCGGCAGGTCCCCCACGGAGGGATTATTTTAAGCAGAGCCCGTGAGTGTGGGGGTGGGGGGCTTGAAAGGAGTCATCCCCCCCACCCAAGGACCCCTCCCTTGCTGGGTGGCCTTAGACACTGTTAACACAATCTGTGCCCAGCACGGGGTGGGGTGGGGGGGCACAGCAGAGCCAGGCCTCTGCTGGGGGCAAGGGGGAGGGTCCCGTGGCTCCAGGCTGTCTCTTGTGCAGCCAACTAAAGCAGGTGGCCGTCTCTGACACCTGTGCGGCCAACCCCCGCGGGGGGCTCATGTCCTCCCTTGGCAGGTGTGGGCTAAACGCAGGGAGGGGACAAGTGCATTTCAGAGGCTTTGTGCGAGAGGGTGTCCCTTTTGCCAGCCCTTGGAGTCTCCTCTGCTGCTGGAAGACTTGGTTCGGCTGTTGGGGGTGCCCAGCTTTCCCCACTCCTGGCTTCCTCCTCCTGGCTGCTGTCCCCGGCAGCTGGCATGTCCCTTTTAGGATAGGTTGTCAGCAAATCCTAAATAATTAACATCTTTTTCTGTCAAGTTTCCATGCTCCCCCTCCCCCATTCCTCCTGCCTTACTTTCAACTAAATATCGGCTGCCATGTGGCTAGCATTTATTGAGCACCTACTCTGTGCCCTAGCATTTATTGAGCACCTACTCTGTGCCCTAGCATTTATCGAGCACCTACTCTGTGCCCTAGCATCTATTGAGCACCTACTCTGTGCCCTAGCATTTATTGAGCACCTACTCCGTGCCCTAGCATTTATTGAGCACCTACTCTGTGCCCTAGCATTTATTGAGCACCCACTTTTTGCACGCTATGTTTTTTAAATCCACACAACCCTTTTGGGGGTAGGCACTGCTGGGGGCCTCATTTTTCTTACAGGGAAACAGGCCCATAGAGAGAGTGGCCTGCTCTAGGCCACACAGGGGGTCTGGGCAGAGCAGAGACTAGACCCATGCCCGCCTGCCCCGAAGGAGCGCTCTCTGCACGCCTCAGGGGCTGACCGGGGGACTTCAGGTTAAGAACTGAACAGCTCAGAGGTGTTTGGTCCACGTTCTCTCCTTTGATGAACAGTCAGAAGCTACAAAACATGGAAATGGGAGGAGCCATGCGTGGAGGTCTCCTTTTCCAGGCTGCTCATTTCTCAGACGGAGAAACTGGGGCCCAGAGAGAGGAGAGCACTGGGTCAAGGTCATTTGGTGTCCCGGGGGCAGTCCCCAGTGTGCTGGCCGTATTCCAGGGCTCCTTCTGGTCCAGCCCGAGATTTTCTGTCCCCTCATCTCCCTGGGCCTCTATCTACCTGTCTGTCTACTGGACCAGTCATTCAGGCTTGACTCCCAAGCCATCGAGGATGTGAACGTGCTTGGTGAGCAGATGGGCCGGGGTGTCTGTGGCCAGGCCTGGGAGCCCTTGGCCCCATTTGGCCAAATCAACCCAGAAGCCTTAGAAATACATCATAGTTCCTGGGAGATGGAGCAGAGCAGGAGAAAGGCTAGGGCAGGATCTGGGGTTAACGGGCAGTGACTGGCACAAGGTCATTAATATCACACAGCCCACAGCACCGAAGCTGGTGCAGCAATCACCACTCAGGTGCGCTCCCAGGGACTGGGAGAACTGGCCTTGACCTTGGCCTTGGCTCCGACTCTGGGTCCTCTCCCTCAGCACTGGGTCCAGTGGCGCCTCCCTCTGTACAGTCACGTATTAATGTTATTATTTCTCATCTTACAGCAGAGGAAATGGAGGCACAGACAGGTCACTGGACCACGTGGGTCACCTAGCCGATTGGTGGCTCTGCTAGCAGTTGGAACCTGCCTCTTCTGGCTCCAGAACACAGGCCTTTACATTTTGGGGTCATTGAGGAGGGCAGTTCGGGGACCCCTGCCCCTGTCCAGGGGGCTCCCTGGGCCCCTGCTCGTGGCCACTGCTCCCACCCCCACATGACCCTCTTTAGCTCATTAACTCTGCCGGGGAGTGGGGTGGAGGGGGTGGCTGGCTTGGGAGGCTTGGGTGTGACCCGCACGCCCCATTAGAGGAATTCAAAATGCCATTTACTCATCAATGACTTCAGCTCATTTGATCGGGAAGGACGGAGCCCACACTGCCCTCTGCAGCCCTGTCCTCCCTCAGCTGTGCCAAACCTGCCTGTGACCTGCTGATCCTGAGCTTATAAGGTTAGGAGATAAGCAGGCGGAATGAAATTCTTCTCTCTTTTCATCCACCTAAGGGGCCATGAACCCCCAAAGATCGCAGACCTCCTGCGCCTCTGCGCCCGAATGACTCAGACCAGGTGAGGAGGGAGGTCTCCGCATCCTGGGACCCACAGGCCGTCTGGGGTGGCAGCACTCCCTACTGGGTCTGCCAGCTTCCTCCTCCTCCTCTCCCTCCTCTTCTTCCTCCAGCCCCTTCTTGCTGACCTCGGGCTGTGAGTGACTGTCCCAAAACTGCTGGGACCTGCTCCCTCCTGGGTCCTCTTTGTAGTTCATGCACAAATCTGCCCTTCCATGTAGACCCCTACTGCATGGCAGACATTTGCCCTGGAGAGGTGACAGAGACCCTGTCCCTTGCAGAAGGACAAGACTTCAGACCACTTGAGTACAACCCATGTTCATTGTGCTCTTGCAAGAGAAAGCCCCCAGGGAGCGTTTATAAATCAATGAGCTGAAGAGCTGAGAGATCTATACACAGTTGGGCTGTAAATGCCAGCTCTGGACAGTCAGGTGACCTTGGGCAACCGGTTAACCTCTCAGCCCCTTCATCCATAAAAGCGGGACAATGATGGTACCTGCCATCATTAACTTTATTCCCAATGTGAGGATAAACCCAGGATGCCCACAGCCTGGTGCAGAATAAATGCTTCACAAGGGCACCTGTCGTGACGATCTTTGTGGCCCTCAATCATAAGGAGGGCAACTGGTGTCTGTGCAGGTGGTGGGTCTGTTATTATTTCCCATCTTACGGCGGAGGAAGTGGAAGTACAGGCAGGTCACAGGGCCAGCTGGGTCACCCTAGCCTGGTGGCGGCAGTGCTGGGAGCTGGAACCCACCTCTTCTGGCTCCAGAACACAGGCCCTTAACTCTTGGGCTCATTGAGGAGGACAGTCCTGGGGCTCCTTCTCCTGTCCAGGGGGCTCCCTGGGACCCTGCTCGTGGCCACTGCTCCCACCCCCACATGACGCTCTTCAGCTCATTAACAGTCTTATCTGTTCGACTGTGGGTCTGCGGCTGCGATTTGCCGCCACCAGCCCCACAGACGAAATGCTTGGACACTGCCCTGTGGCTTAGGCCAGTGCTGGGAAAAGGGACTGAGGTCAGTGCTCTGGGGCAGACAGGACACTGGCCAGGTGCTCTGGTAAGCAGCTGTGACTGTCATTCAAGTCACAGACTGACAAGGGCCACAGGAGAGAGGTCGGCAGGTCAGGAGAAGGCCAGGATTGCTTCAAGGTGGACAGAGGCAGAAGTGCCATGCTTCACAGCGAGGCCAGCTGGCTGCGGGGCTGGGCCTGGAATGCCAGCATCCTGACCTGTGTGGGAGTCACCGTTCAGATGCAAAAGGCGGCCCAGGGCCAAGACTAGACCTTGGGAGGGGACCGAGGAGGCTGAGGCAGAAGAGCCTCCTCACTTGGCTCTGGGGAGGAAGAGAGGTGGGTCCAGCCAAGCGCGTCCTTGGGAGGGTCTGGGGACTGTTCCTATTCTCTGAGTCCTTGGCCAAGCCCCTCCCACGGGTGATATCACCTGGGCTTGGGCCCGCCTCTCTGTCTTTAAATCACAAACTGTAAGCTCCTTCCAGACGAGACCCTGCCTTAGCCATCCTTATGTCAACCACCTGTCCGCGGGGGGCACCCCGTTTATAAGACCTTCACGAAATAGGCTCCAATCCTGTATTCACACCTCAGAGTGGGGGTGGGGGGCCAGACGCTGAGAGCTCTGCAAATGTCTAGGTCCCCACACTTCCAGCCGCACCTGGTCCCCACTGTCTGCTCCCCTGGGCTCTCTCTCGTCCATGACCGTGTCTGTTTTCGTCCCCTGCGAGCCCCAAAGTGGTCCCAGGCTTCTTCCCCACGGGGCCACCAAATGGCACACGAGCAAGGCATCCCTCTGCACAGCAGACGTTGCTGCCTGCCGGTGTCCGAAGGAGGAAGGCCGCATGACAGAGGCGGACGCGCTGAAATCAGCACCCGTCCCCCGGACCCGGAAAGGCCCCGGGGCCCTCGCCCCTCGGGAAGGTTCTCACGCAGCACCTCTCTGGGTGGGCTCCAGCCTCGTGGGCCGCCCTCGTTTCTCCAGCTCACCTCCCGCTCTTCCTAAACCCGTGTACACAGCGATTTAGTCTATCACCCTCCAAACACGCACATCAAGGCCCCCCCCCCCCTTCATGCGTGAAGTGCCCCAGCAAGGTCGTTCGCTACACAAATTTTTCTCTCGCAAAGGGACCTGGGAACCGGCTGTTCATGTGCTTCGTTCATGTCTGTATTTCTCTTTACCTTTTCCCTGCAGGCCAGCGCGTGATCCTCTCTGGGTCTCTCTCCCCTTGGGTGTAAACGGGGTCACCTGCTCTGACCTCCCATGCCTCGAGCCTGCTTTGGGGGGCGGGTAACAACAGAACAATGCACAAGGAAGCAGGAGGGCCACAGACAGGTTCGAATCCTCCTCGCCATCCGTATTCCCCAACGAGGGAAATGGCGCCAGCAAACTTTGGAAGAACTTCCGTCGCTTCCGTGTGGATCTGTGAGCGGGAAGTTTTTGACCTTGGTAACAAAACAGCTCTTTGCTCTGCCCACCGCTGAGATCCGTCAAGTGGAGGAAGGATGGTAGGGACACTGAGGGTCCCTGTTAGAGGAAGACCAAAGATGTCTGCTCTGCCTCCGCTCCTGGGGCGAGGGTCTGCTTTCTTCTTCTTCTTCTTCTTCTTCTCTCTGCCCGCCCCCCCCCCCCACCATATACACATCTTCCTCTTGGCTTCCTTCACAGCTTGATTAGTGATTGGTTCTCGCTTTCAACCTCAATTGCAAGGCATATATATTTTTACTTATGCGCGATTCTGTGTCTAAGTTCTTGGGCACTGGGAGAAAACAATATAGTTCTCCTGCAGGAGGTAGGCTGTGTAAATATATATTAGTTTGGGGAGAAGGGATGAGGAATGATAAAATATTCAGAAAGCAGTCTGTTCTTGAGGGATGTTATTCCGCACAGCCAGGGAGCAGATTAATGACACCATTTTCGAGGAAGGGAAAATGGCCCCATAAAATATGTATTAGTGAGGTTGGAGGTGGGAAGGGCGGAGGGGCTCGGGGGTGGCCGCGCTGGCCCGAGCCGTGGAATCTGCTACCTGCCCTTGGTCACCTCCCTCAGAGCCCCAGCAGCCGGCTCTTGGGCCCTGGACAGGGAGAGCCGCGACGGGAGGCGTGCTGGGCAGCCCCAGCCCGCTGTGGGGGATCCGACGGGTACGTGGGTAGGAGTCTTGGGTGGAGGGGCAGGAGACCTGGCCCTGCCTCTGGGCGGCTGCGTGGCCTTGGACAAGTCACTTAAGCCCACAGAGTCTTTGTTTTCCTTCACTATAAAATGAAGACTAGGGGCTTCCTGAAAGGGCTGAGTAAGTGCTGGGAGGGCGGGCCGGCTCTGCCTGGAAGAGAAACCAGACAGAAAAGGTTACATTTGCTCTCATCTCCGGGAGGGCACTGTGTGTGGCTGGAAGAAGTTCTTGGAGAAGCCACCTGGGGTCCGGGGGAGGCCCCTTAGAAGCTCACCTGAGCACCAGGTGTGATGGTCCCCTTTGAAGGTGGACAGTCCTGTTGACGTGAGGGTTGTTGTGTTTGTTTGTTTGTCCCCCAGATGAATAGGGGTGCGCATTTGGGGTCGGAGGGGAACCGCCTGGAGGAATGGCAGAGGAGAGACGGCCCGGCCCGCAGAGGGCGGTCAGCACAGATCAGCTCCTCCTCTAAGTCAGGAGGGAAAGCACTCACCTCCTACCAGCTGCCCGAGGGGCCCATGGGTCCGGGGCTGGTCCTTCTGTCGCAGACAGTCCCAGACTGTTTGTCCCCTCCCGGCTCACCCCCTAGGCAAGCCCTCCCCAAGGGTGGCCTCCTGTGGGTCCCTCGGGCTCTGCCCAGCAGCGGTAAGAAGCTTGTAGGACACGGGCAGGTGCTAGGTACTGTGCTACAGGAATCCTCTCATTTCACCCCGGGGACAGCTCTATGTGGCACGTACCAGTATTGTCCCATTTGGCAGAGGAGGGGGCTGAGGCTCAGAGAAGTCAAGGAGCCCGTCCACGGCAGCTGTGCTGCCTCCTCTCACCCAGTCAGACCAAAGCTTCGGAGGGCAGGTCCTGGTTGCACCGGCCCCGGTGGGGCCGAGCCCAGGCCTGGTCCCTGGGAGCTGAGCAGACGCTGGTAATGGATCAATTTCTCTATAAAAGGCCTTCCCAACCTCTCTCTGACAGATCACAGGTTTGAGCGAACCCCACACAAGGACGTGTACTTGGGGGCATGGAGGCTCCCATGCCTCCAGTTTTAGAGGGTGCCCCTGCGTGCTTGCCAGCGAGGCCTCCCTGGGACCGCTTCTCCCCTGAGCACCCCACGCTGAGCTCTCCAGCGGCAGGTGGACAAACATGGAGGCCAGTGGCACCCCCAGACTGGCAACAGGGCTCCCAGCTGGAGCTGGGAGTTCAGGCAGCCCCCGTGGGGAGCCGAGGGACTGCTCAGACTTCAACTGGGCCAGGACGAGGGGCCTCCCCTGTGACAAAAGCCACCACAGACAAAACTGGGGAAGATACTTGTATGCATATAACTGAGAAACGTTCTTCCCTACGCCACCCAAAGAGCTTGCCACACAGTGAAAGTAGGCAAAGAGCAGAGACAGGCAAACTCCAGCGGAGGCGGCTCTCCTGGGCCGATAAAGCAAGGAGTGGGCACCTGGGCAGGGGCAGCTGCAGTGAAGGTGTCAGGAGATGCTCACCCACTCAGGATTGGGGACCACAGGAACCATGTGGCAGAGATCTGACAGGCCCCCCTGGGTGCTCCCCGGCTCCCTCTCACTCGGGAATATTCGCTTCCTCAGTTCATGTGTTTCTCCGGAGAGGGACCCAGGGATCTGCAGGCCTTCTGATCCTGAAAGCCCATTCTCTGCGGACTTCCTAACGCGGAGGCCTCCCTCTGACTCATGACCAGAGGGGTGGTGCCCTCTCCCCAGCTCTCCCTGTTCTGGAAGCCGGCGCTGGGAAGTCACAGGAAGCCAGAGGTCCGGTCACTTCTGATTCAGCACACTGTCATCAAAGCATCAAAGCAGGGAAGAATGACACAGGTCATTTGATGTCCTTAGTCCTCTGGGGACTTGGGAAGGATGGCAGGGCTTCTACCCAGACCTGCTTCCCCTGGCATGGACCCCGGTGGGGGGATGGGCCCCCTCTCTCCCGCTGTGGAGGGGACCCACATTGCTTATAGTGCACCAGGAGGGTCTTTCTTTCTTTTTTTTTTTTTAAGCATATTTTATTGATTATGTTGTTACAGTAGTCCCAACTTTTTTTGCCTTTGCTCCCCACTACCCAGTACCCCTCTTCCCTCCAGCAATCCCACCCCCACTTAGTTCATGTCCATCGGTTGTGCGTATAAGTTCTTTGGCTTCACCCTTTCCTATATTATTCTTAACTTCCCCCTGTCTATTTTGTACCAACCAATTATGCTTCTTAGTCCCTGCACCTTTTCCCCATTTCTCCGTCTTTCCCCTCCCAGCGATAACCCTCCAAATGATCCCCACACCTATGATTCTGTTCCTGTTCTGCTTTGCTTAGTTAGATTTTGTTTTTATTTTTTAGATTCAGTTGTTGATAGTTGTGAGTTTGTTGTCATTTTAATGTTCATAGTTTTGATCTTTTTCTTACGTAAGTCCCTTTGACATTTCATATAATAATGGCTTGGTGATGATGAACTCCTTTAGCTTTACCTTGTCTGGGAAGCACTTGACCTGCCCTTCCATTCCAAACGATAGCTTTGCTGGATAAAGTAATCTTGGTTGTAGGTCCTTGCTTTTCATCACATTGAATACTTCTTGTCTGTCCCTTCTTGCCTGCAAAGTTTCTTTTGGGAAACTAGCTGAGAGTCTTACAGGCACCCCTTTGTAGATAACTCTCTGCTTTTCTCTTGCTGCTTTTAAGATTCTCTCTTTATCTTTAACCTTTGGTATTTTAATTATGATGTGTCTTGGTGTGGTCCTCTTTGGGTCTAGCTTATTTGGGACTCTCTGTGCTTCCTGGACTTGGATGTCTATTTCCTTCACCAAATTTGGGAAGTTTTTCATTATTTTTTCACATAAGCTTTCAATTTCTTGCTTTACCTTTTCTCCTTCTGGAAGAAGGATTTTGGTATGTTTAAAGTTGTCCCAGAAGTTCCTAAGCCTCTCCTCATTTTTTTCAATTCTTATTTCTTCATTCTGTACTGGTTGGCTGTTTTTCTTTCTTACATTGCAAATCATTGATTTGAACCCTGGTTTCCTTCCCTTCACCATTGGTTTCATGTGGATTTTCCTTCATTTCATTTAGCATAGCCTTCACTTCTTCCCTTATGCATTTGCTGTACTCAAGCATATCTGTCAAGCCTGTGAGCATCTTTATCACTAGTGTTTTCAACTCTGTGTCTGTTAGGTTGGCTATCTCCTTGTCTGTGAGGTTGGCTATCTCTATGTCGCTTAGTTCTCCCACTGGAACCTTGATCTGTTCTCTCTTTTGGACCGTACTTCTCTGTCTCCTCATCTTGACAGGCTCCTGTGTTTGTTTGCCTCTGTGTCTTAGGCAGAGTTGTTGCACCTGTTACATTGTAAGGGGCGGAGCCTTAGGGATTCATCAGTACAGTGCAACCCATTTCACCACGTTGTGGCACTGTATGTGGGGGAGGGGTCTGAGAGGGAACAATGGCACTTGCCCAGCACTCACCCCTTTTCCAGGCACCTCTCCCACTTCTGCAGCAGACTGGCACCCCTCTAGCTGCTGCCCTGGCCGTTGTTCCCAGAGTGGTTGGGTCTGCAGACATTCTAGGACCATGGAGGCTCTTTAAACAAGCGGACTCTGCCCCAACCCCCACTGGTTTGCACAGTCAGAAGCAATGAGGCTTGATTTTCCCCGGCGCTGGGACTGTGAGCTGCGCGGTCTGGTCTCGTGCTGGGAGTGCTCCCCAGGTGTCCCTCCTGACTTTTTAAAACATGTGACTGTGCTTTCTGCTGGGCTGCTGCTGCTGCTGCCACCACCAAACTGAGTCCTCTCCACCCCGGCTCTGCCCCTCCTACCTGTCTGGGTGAGTATTTCTTCTTTATATCTTTGTTTGCTGGGCTTCCATGCAGCTCAGTTTTCTGGAACTTCTGGTTGTCTCTAGTTTCGGAGTAGTTGTCGTCCTTCTTAGTTGTGGAGGGAGACGCAGCGTGTCTGTCTAGGCCTCCATCTTGGCTGGAAGGTTTTTTTTTCTTTTCTTTTTATTATATTTTATTTATTTATTTTTAGAGAGACGGTAAGGGAGGGAGAAAGAGAGGAAGAAAAACATCTCATGCACCCCGAACCGGGGACCCGGCCTGCAACCCAGCCATGTGCCCCGACTGGGAATCAAACCAGAGACCCTTTGGGTCACAGGCTGGCACTCAATCCGCTGAGCCACAGCAGCCAGGGCGAGGGTCCTTCAAGCAGCTTGGAGAAGAGCCCATGCCAGCCCCCCAAGGTGGGTGAGGCTGGGCATCAGTCCTGGTTTGGAGCAGAGGGGTGGGGTTCCTCCACCTGGGGAGGCCCCAGGAACATGGGGAGGCTGCCACTTACAGAAAAGATTTTCAATGACCTTTGCTCTTGGGGACGCAGGCAGCAGTCCCGGAGCCCAATAGCTCCGTCCTTCTCCCCACAGGTGTGACAGGTAGGGGGGCGCTCTGCTCCAAACCCCGCCCTGCTCCTGGTCAGGCCCGCCTGCGGCTTCCACTGCAGCCCACGCGGCTCTTTCTGGACGTTTCCACCGGCTCTGCGACTTACGGGGCGAAAGCACAGGGTGGTCAGCGCCCCTGGGATCAGACCTCAGCCAGTGACTGACAGCTCTCTCCGCCATCTGGCAGGACACCTGCTCTGCGCAGTCCCCAGGGGAGGGAGCCCTCTTCCCGCACCCATACCTACGCCTTCTGGTCGCCCTGCCCCACCCCCCGCCCCCGGTCTCCCATTCCTCCCCCTGCCCCCCACCACCGCTGCTTCCTCAGATCGCCTCCCAAATGAACTCCCTCTTTCAAATGCTGGTCTCGGGGTCTGCTTCTGGGGAGCTTCCCCTAAGATAGTAGGTGTAGCAGAACCCCCCAATGTTATGGGGTGTGCCCCTTACTCATGGTGCCCAGGCAAGAGAGCTCCGTTGTGTTTCCCCGTCCTGGGACACTAGCCGATCCACCAACCTCTCCCAGGCGCATAGCTTTTTTTATTTAAAAAAAAATTGATTTCCCCATCTTGATGAACCCCTTGCAATTTTCACGCCATAAAACACAGAACTGTGGCTGGGAATTCACAGTTTTCTAGCTGAATCATGCTTTTGACAGTTCTGGTGTGATGTCTGATGGCCTCACTCTGTGCTGGGAAGCAGGGTGCTGCCCTGAAGCTGTGTTTGTTCATGACCCCCACCCAGCCCATGCCAAGTTGTCCCAAGAGGGAGCCCCTGTCCCTCCCTCCCATGTCACCACCCACCCCAGTCCCAGAGGAGAGTCCAATCAGGCACCATCTCAGGTCGGGCCAGCACAAGGTGGCTGGGGGTCGGGGGTGACAGACGCCCAGGGGGCCGAGATGGGCTGGCCTGGGAGGTGTTTCCCAGCTGGGACCCTTGGCAGGTGTAAGACTTGTCACGTGCCTTATGTGCTGGTGTTTGGAAAACCTCGTGGGATGGAAGGAAGGAGCCTCCAGAGGCTCCATGGGGGTCCAAGGTGGGCGAGGAGGAGAAGGCTGTGGACATATTACTTGACAGTTGGACTGTCAGACCTCTAGATGTCCCTGGACAGAGAAGTGTGGGGTTCCAGGCTGGAGAGACCAAGGAGGCACCCCCAGAAGGGCGAAGTCACGGTGACTCCCTGCGGGCCGCTGGGGGCCCCAGAGCATGGGCACCCCCCACACACACACGAGGGGCTGGGGTATGCTCCACCACCGCCCCTCCAACAGAGGTCCAGAGCTCCTCCTGGGCGGTGACAACCTGCTGGCGCTGCCAGCCGGTGGGTGGCGTGGCCGAGTGAGCCCCTCAGGCTATGAGATGGGGATGCTGACAGTTAGAAGACCCAGAGATCGTGAACAGGGCAGCCACTTCACCCCCACCCCCCAACTCCTGCCCCTCTGCTCCGTGCGGCTGAGCCCCGACCTTCCAAGCCCTGGCCTCCCACTGTCTCCCACCAAGCCAGCCTGGCTCAGCCCCCGCAAACCCTCCTCAGAGCTGGCCCTGGGCTTCCTGCCTCATCCCTCTGGAATGCCCAGCCTACCCTCTCATCCTCCCGACTCCTCCTCCTGCGCGGATCAGCCCCAACCCCTCCTCCCTCAGCAGAACCGCCCACTCTGGCTTCCCAGAGGCTCCTGGGAGCTGGTAGATGGCACCTGTTCCCTGTGTCCCCACATGGTCTTCCCTCTGCATATGGCTGTGTCCAAATTTCCTCCTCTTATGAGGACATTGTTACATTGGAGGAGGGCCCAACTCAGTGACCTCATTTTACTTAATCACCTCTTTGAAGATCCTGTCTCCAAATAGAGTCACATTCCCAGGTTAAGACTTCAACATATGAACTTAGGGGACACCATTCAACCCCCAGCAGATGCTCCGTGGATGTCTCCTACCTTCCTCTCCAGAAACGGAGACATGCCAGGGATTAAGGACGAGGTCCGAAGCACATGCTGTGAAGTGTGGTGTCCAGGAACGTCCTGCAGACCCTTGGTTCCAAGTCTGATCCTTTGATGGAACTGTACCGATGACATTGCCTCTGTGAGATGAAACGCTGCAGGTGTGAGGGCCCCTCAGGGCGCAAGAGCCCACGCAGCGTTGGGGGAAGGGCAACAAGATGGCACATGCAGTGGCCTTGGCCATGACCCTGTTGGTCTCTGTAGCTGGGAGACCCTGGCACAGTCTTCACGGAGACGCTGGGTCTTGGTCACTTCATCTGTGGCATCTCTGTGTTGCTACTCCTCTTCCTCCTGTCCCGGACCTTGGGCTTTAAGAGACCAAGTCCTGGTAGTGACAGCCACCACAAGCAATTCCTTGAGTGCTTGCTAAGTATCACACACCGCACTAAGCACTCTCCTCCGCAAGTTCTGTCACCTGTCACCGACGCCTCTCTACGGTGGGCTCTCTTGTTATCGCCGTTTAAAAGGCCCAGAGGCCAGACCGCCTGCTCAAACTCACACACCAGGCGGAGGCAAGGATGATAGTTCAGGCCAGGGAGGGTGGGTGGGTCGGATGCCGTGTTTGATGAAAGATGCACATGTTGCTGCTTCCATGTGGCCCACCAACCACGCTGGGCCCTGACGTCTTTACCCACGGCTCGGGCTGGCGTGCACCCCCTCCTGCCTTCAGAACGAGAAAGCCCCCTCTGGCTCCAGTTGAGGTTCATCCCGAAGCCTGGCCTCTCTCCCTGTCACAACGCCAGCAGCTGGGAGCGCTCGTTCGAGTGGCGTTGCGGGGAGGACCTTTGTGCCGCCTCATTTGCATGTACGCCAGCAAGCCGGAATGTGCGCAACCTTGGAACACTTTCAAAGGCAGGAATAATTCCTCTGAAATAGGTCTTCCAAAAGCTTTATCTTGTCCTTTCTTTTTTGCGTGAATCTTGGAGCCCCTTTAGCACGTCAAAGCCATTTTTCTAATGTCACATCTTCTAGACGTTAGCATGAAAGGGCTTTAAGAGATGATGTGAGAAAGAATAAATGTTGAATGAGCGTTTATTATAGAGTCGTTTATGCTACATTTGCATCTTGACTCCGTTCCTGCCGTGGGGGCTGCGGAAGCAGGCTGATTTGAAAGTCAATGGTGTCTGAACAGGTGAAGCTACACCCGTGTTTCCACTCAGCTGTTCCCTGGAGGAGCATTAATTTATAGGAAGAGGAGGTGGCACACGGCTGATTTCTTGTGGGGAACGAGATGAAGCACCCGCTGGGTGCCAGGTGGCCTTGCCCAGGAGCAGAGGTCAGGGAAGCCCCCTGGAAGTCCCTGTTTCTTTCTGCGCAACGCCTAAGAAATTAACCAGCAGCAGCGTCCTGTCGCCTTCCGGAAGCCGCCTGGCCCACGTGGCGTGGGCCGTGGTAAGAGGGCCAGCCTGTGAGCCCCGCTGCCTGGGGGTGACTGCAGCCTCTGCTACCCACGCCACGCGCCCCCCGCCCCCGAGGGTGGACTTTTCCATCTCTGCACCAGGAAGAAGCTCATTCTGGGGGTTCCGACCACAGGCAGGTGGATGTGAGCGGGTTCTGGGGTTGACGCCCTGGCTCTTCAACCCTCTGTACGTCCCTCTCTGTGTTTGTCATCACCACCCCCCACCAGGCTATAAGCGGCTGAAGGGCAGGGGCAGGCTCTTACTCATCTTCATCAAAACCTGGCATTCCGTTGATGTTCAATATGCTTTTCAAGCTTGTTTTTTAAAAGCCCCTCCCGTGAGTCCAAGGCAACCTTAGGTAGGGCCCAATCTATGCCAGCTCAGAGGCGCAGCACTGCCCAAAGCTGAGGTTGGGGCCCGGGGCCTGGGCCCTGGTTAGGACCTTTTCCCTCCCTGCCACCCCACCTCTTTGAAGCCTCCCCCGAAACCTCGAGCTTCAGAGTGGGGTTTCGCTTGCCCCTTGGTCACAGAGCAAGGCAGCTAGGCCTTGGCAGCCAGGCAGGTCTTCTCTTGACCCTGTCCCATCCCCCCTGTGGGGCTGGGTTCCTTCTGGAAGAGTCCCCAAAGCCAGCCCCGAGGCGAGGTCTGCTCAGTCCCTGCCCCTGCTGTTACCATTCACCCCCACCCCTACCCTCTTCACCCAACAGCCCCCAGCTGCTCCCCTGACCCCCAGGGCTGAGACTCAGGCCTCAAGCCCTTCGCTCACTCCTCTGTCCTGTTTTCTCGATTTTTACAAAACAAAAACAATGACAGCAGTCCCACGTCTTGAACATCTGCTGTCCCTTTCTCTGCAGGGCGGGCCCTGTGTCCCCCATCGTGTGAATGAATGCCCAGGGTCACACAGCGCAGGCTCAGAGCTGGGGTGGGAACCCAGGCTCTGGCTGACTCTAAGGACTCTGGTCACATGGCCAGGCTGCTGCCACACAAGCACTTCCTGCCTTTCCTGTGGTCCTGGAGCCCTTTGAGGGTGGAGTCCGCCCTGCTTGCTCCCCTCCCGGGGGCCCTCTGAGCTCAGTGCTGAGGATGTCACCAAGTCTCCCAATCCAGACTCACTGTCTTGATCACACCCTTGTCTCCCAAAGGATCTGGTTCCTGCCACCTCCCTGAGACACTGCACACAGTGTGTCTGTGAAAAAAACCCAGGATGCTGTTTAATGTCCCACTGAGTCTGGAAGATCGGGGTTCAAATCCCAGCTCTGCCATGAACCAGCTGTGTGCCTCTGGGCAACTTACTTAACCTCTCTGAGTCTTGGTTTCCTTCTCCCTCAAATGAGGATAATAATAGAGAAGTTGCTTCCCATCTCTGGACCTCAGTTTCCTCTTCTTTAAAAAAAGAATTGGGGTTGGATCATCTATTTCTAAATTTCTATTAGCGGGTCTCAGACCCCTGGCTGTCAGGAGTTGGATTTGCCCCTTTCCCTCCATCACCCAGAGGGGGAACCATCCTACCCAGCCTCCCACCCGGCAGGTGAATCCTTGTTCTGTAGAGAAAGTAAGAGGCAAGGGTGGCAGTCAGGGGCTGAGAGAGAGAGAGAGAGAGAGAGAGAGAGAGAGAACCCACTTCAAGGGCAGCTCCCCTCCCCTCCTGGAAACCTGTGTGTGGAGGATGAAGGAACAGAGCAGAGGCAAAGGCTGGCCTTCTGACGAACATGTGGTGCCCACTTTGAACGGTGGCCTTTGTGCCTGCCTATTCAGGGCAGCCTGGGGACAATGGGGGGCAGACACACAGGGGAGGACAATGACAGGGACATCGCTGCCGCTTTGCATTCCCTTTGAAGTGGCTGTGCCCTGACCCCCTGCCGCTCTGAAAAAAAGGCTTTTGTTGCCCGCTCCAAAGATGCTGTAAGATGCTGGGGAAAAAGTAACTGGAGGGGTCTGCTCGATCAAAAATAAAATGAAATATAAGAAACAAAATGAGCCAGCCATGTAGGGGCTGGTGGTGGCTTTGAACTGGAGAGGGAAAGGGACATAGTGAGCCAACCTTTTCTCTCCCCAGGGTTTCTGGGGGGCAGTCTTGGTGGGGGCAGGGGTGCGGTGGGTAGGAGCTGGGGGCCAGGGTGGGGGCAGGGGCCTCCTCCAAAGCTGGAGCTGCGACTCTGGAAGCCGAAATTCACGCTGGTGCTGGTGCTTAGGTGGAAAAATGCTGCAGGCAAAACCAAAAAAACCGCGCCATGTACTGAGTGTGGCGTGTGCCGGGCTGGGGCTAGGCTCTTGCTTTATTGCCATTATGGATCCCTTCAAAGTGCCTCACTGTGAGTCGTGTGACGTATGTGCGTAGACAGGCAGCTCTACATTCTGGAGATGCAGGTTAGCGGCAGCACAACCGGAAGCAGGGACCCCGCGGTGGGGCAGGTGCAGCCCTGGGAAGCCCCCGGGGGCGCTGTTCAGACTGCGGTTTGGTCACGTCCCCGCTGGCGCTGTGCAGAGTGTCACATGTGCGTCTGTACCTAGCATCCCTGGCAGGGATGGTTAAGTAATTCATGAAGGGTCTGCATCAGGGATCTGCACCTCCCAATGGTGTTATCAGAATCAACACCGAGCATCTGCTTATTAGCACGCGGGTTGGTGGAAGTAGTTTGTTTTCACTGGTGGCATGAATGGCATTCAAGGTAGGAGCTGGTGGGTAAGACTGGAGAGGCCCCGCGGCCTGGGAGGCCCAGCTTCCCCTAGCAGCGGGGGGCCCTGCCTGGCTCATTGTACGCGCTCACTAATTGTTATCAGCACCCCGACTCTGCTGCTGAGGGAGCTCAGGCTCAGAGAGGGGAAGTGACTCGCCCAAGCACACACTGCGCGTCAATGGTGGTGCCAGCTGTGGGGGCCCTCTTGGGGTCTCGCGCCCCGGTTTGTCCTGACTTGGAGAAGGACTGTCTTTCAGGTGGGCAGTGGCTTCCTCAAATGATGACGCTGTGCCCCCTCCTCTTAGACCACCTGGGCAAGGCCCCCTGCTCTCCAGCAGCGCGTGTCTGACCACGGGCCCCAGGTCCATTGGACCTTTGGGACCTTCATGGGGTCTCCGGGAACTCTTCATGCTGCCATGCCCTGGGGTGGCCCCCAGGGCTCTTCCCCAGAAGGTGTTCCAAGGGCGAGGCCAAGGGAGGTCTTGGATTGGTGGGCAGTCCCCTGGGCCCTTGTCATCAATTCTGTGGATCCAGCCCCGCCATTGCATGCTGTCAAGATTGAGAAACTTCTGGGGTGTGCACCTGTCTATGTGCACCCTGCTAAGAGTCTGAAGTGCACACAGGTGTACAAAAGCCCCCTTCTTCCTTGCCCTGGTGGGACAGCTCTGAGTGTAACCTGCCCCGCAGAGCCGCTGTGGGGTCCGGGTGAAGCTGTCCTCTGCGGGGCTCTGCCTGAGATCACACGTGCTCGGTCCCGCCCTTCCCACCCTGCTTCCCCCATACCCTTGCCAGTCGCCCCTCCATGCTCCTTCCCACCGCCCGCCCACCAGTGACCAATGGGCCCAGGACACACAGAGGCCACATCGGGACAGAGACTGTGAGCTGGCAGGAAGCGGAGGATGGAGAGGAAGGGAGAGAGGACCTGCGAGCCCAAGAGGCTCGTGATCCCACGCTCCAGGGCTTTTCCGTCTGTCTGTCTGTCTGTCTGTCAGTATCAGACTTCCTGACAAGCGCGGGCACTCTGGCCTGTTGGGCTCCTGGACAGGTACCCTGGCCTTCATCCCCGGGGCTGCCACTTTATGGCTCCTGTGGGTTCTGAGAGGTCCTCAGTTCCCTGGCACTCAGCAGCCCACAGGTTGGCACAAGCAGACAGCCGTGCCCCCCCGCCTCTCCTATGGGTGGTGCTCCTGCTCTCAGGCACTTTCTTGCTCCCTTCGGGGCTGTAGCATAGTACTCAAGTGGCCTCCCTAGTCCAAGCTCCCCACTAGGCAGAGCACGGGCTGGAGAAGAACCCTCATCTGCTGGACCCAGGGTGTGCGGCACGCCAGCTACTGCAGGGGGAGAAAAGAGGGACCCAGGTGCAGCTCCCTGCGCTCTGGAGCATGGGGCCAGGACACAGGCCTGGCAGGCCCTGAGTAGCCGGGAGCAACTGGAGGCCAGCGGCCAGTGGGGAGGACTCAGCAGAGGGAGAGGAAGCCTGTTCTCAGAAGGTCAGGAGGACTTCCTGGAGGAGGAAACATGAACCGGGCTTTAATTCCTGGAGCCAGAGGCTGTAGATAGAATCAGACAACCATACTGCCTTTACCAGGCTCTTGCCCCATCCTGGCCTTGTGTTTGAGCCATTTATTTACCACAGCCCAGCAAGGGGGATCTTGTCCTTTTTTTTCTTTTACCTTCATCCAACAACATTTCTTCATTGCTTTTTAGAGAGAGAGAGAGAGAGAGAAACATCAATGGCGAGAGAAACGTTGATTGGCTGCCTCCCCTCCATGCCAGGACTGGGATCATATGCTCCCAGACGGGATCAAACTGGCAACCCAGGTATGTGCCCTGATCGGGAGTTGAACCTGCTACCTTTACGTGTATGGGATGACACTCCAGCTGAGCCACAATGGCCAGAGCCTCCTGTCCTGCTTCTAGACGAGAAAACTGAGGTCCCAGAGCCCACACTGCTGGTGACTGGTAGGGCCCAGGGGGGAGCTGTCAGTCTCTGGGGGGCACACAGGCCCTGTCAAGGAATAAGTCACGGTCATCCAAGACCATATGTTTTGTGGTGGAGGGAGGCACCGTGTGGGTTTAGGATGAGGACTGTGAGAGGCGGGGAGGGCTGCACACAGGAGGCAACTCTGAATTGGGCTCTTGTAGGATGAGTAGGAGTTTGACAGGGGCAGAGAGGGCATTCCAGGCAAGGAGAACAAGCGCTACAGCCCGCAGGAGAGAGAGGGAGAGAGGGAGGAGGAGCAGTGGGAGGTTTGGGTGTGGCTGGGAAGCTCGGGACAGAGTGGAGCCCTTTGTAGACGTCAAACATCGTTTCCTGGATGAATGCGTGCATGGATGAGTGAATGAATGAATGAATGAATGAATGAATGAAAGACTTGTATCCCCAGGGTCTTTTCCTATACAGTAGAAGTGCAATAGATACTCGCTAGGCGAATGAAGGAACGAACCAACTGTGTTTCCCCTTGCTGGCGCAGTACTTGGCATGCAGCAGGCACGCCAGCGACCTGCTGAATGAACGAATGAATTACCGAAGCGGTGATGTAATGGAATTAGCTGTGGGGGGGGGGGGGGGGCAGGACCGCCTCGCTCCCAGCCCGGACAGCCTGCGACGGTGCCATTCAATCCCGCCGCCCCTGCCCCCATCGGTGCGCGCTCTAACGCGGAGCAGATGGCGGGGCGGCCGCAGCCGGGCCTGATTAGGGCCCCTCCCGCTGGCGGCCGCTGGCGCTTTGAAGTGAGCCGCTGCCGGGCCGCTCCGGCCGCCGCCTGGCCGTCCCTGCCGCCAGCCCGTCGGTCCGGGGCTGGCGGCCGGGCTGGCGGCGCGTGTTTATCCAGGTGCGGGCTGGGGGCTGGGCGCGGGGATCCTCTTTCCTCCCGGCCCATCTGGGACTTCAAAGCGCAGCGAAGGCTCAAAGGCGGCCTCGGGGTGGGTGGGGGGTGGGGTGGGCTTGCTGGCTTCCTGCGCTCAGCCTGGTCCCAGGCCAGCAGGGTGTCTCCCCCTTGCGCCGCCGCTGTCCCCCTACCCCCAGCCCTGGGAGAGCGCCTCCTTGAGCGCGCGTACTGTGTGCCAGGCGCTGGGGTCCACCCACAGCTGTCGCCTGTAGGATCCACAGCACAGAGGCAGGCAATGCTATGCCCCCATTGTACAGGTGAGGAAACTGATGCTCGGAAAGGTCAAAGACCTGCGCAGTGCCTCCAGGCCTCCCAGCGTCCCTGCCTTGAGGGGCAGCCCCCTTCCAGCTCTGTCTGAGGCTGGTCATCCCAGCCATGGGCACCTGGTTATGGTTTATTATAAAAGCAGTGGCTGGTGTGTCTTGAGCACCTACCATGTGCCAGGTCTGTGCTAGGCAGTTAGCTCCAGAGTCCTCTCTCTGCCCATCAGGTTCTGTTCCACCTCCTCTGAAGAGCCCTCCCAGGCAGCCCGGCTCGGGACTCTTTGCACCAGCAGAACAGAGCTTGTTCTCTCTGTCCTCTGCCGAGCACGTGTGTGAGACATGCAGGGCCTTGGGCTCCTCCCCAGGCCTGCAGAATAAAGTCTGTGTTTTAAAAGGTGCTCAGTGCGTTCAAGTTTGAGGAGCACTGGCCTGGGAGGACGCTTTGGCTACAAGTATGTGGTTTCGCTGTGTGGGACCCTGTCTTTGGGAAGATACCTTGCTCATCAGCCTGGGAGCTCCTCAAGGCTAGTGCTGAGCCACCTGCATCAGGCCAGATGTGTCCCCACGGCGGGGCGCTATGCTTCCCCCAACGCCTGGAATCTCCCCAAGGACCGTGTTGGTCCCGCCCCTCCCCAAACTGGGAACTTAGCAGAAGCAGAGATGGTCCCTGGTCCCAGGCTTGTCTAACTGGGAGTCTCTGGTGTTTCCCAGGGAACCTGGCCCTCTGTGGGGTCAGGGGCCACCTGTAGGGAGAGGTGTCTGGTGTCTGTGTTCTCCCAAGGGACGGAGAAGCCCAGGGTAGAGGTGTACCCTCACTCTGGGATTCTCATGACCTGCTTCCTGGCCCAGGGTGTGCCTGTTTGGGGGTCCAGGTTGGGGGGGTGGGGATGAGCAGGTGCCACAGTGGGACCATGTGTACTGCCTGACACCAGGCCTCTCTGGGCAAACATCTGTCCTTGTGTGTCACCAAGGGAGCATTCAGGCGGCAGTAAGCCCAAGGGCGGGTGCAGGAGTGAGTCTGCGGGCAGCGGGAGGGTATTTTTAGTGTTTTGACTGACAGCCCTTTATTAAGCTGTGGCTGCCTCTGCCCGGGCCCCCATCCCCTTCTGGCCTGGACAAGAAAGAAAGCACATCGTCATTTTGTTAAGAAGAGGGTCCCGGCGGCCCCTCCGTGGTCCCTGGCCCGCAGGACAGGTTATTTCTCACTGTGGCTGCAGTCCAGGCACCCCGGTGGCACTCCCAGCATGCCCCGCGCCCGAACCCTCACGCATCTAGCAGTGATAAATGCCTTCAGCATCGCTGCCATCACCTCACACCCTCTGATCCTGCTCACTTTGTTCTCCCTTTCAAGCCAGTGGGCGGGGGTGGGGGCCTCTCTCTCTTCTTCCCCTTCGCCATCAGCCGTCTCCTGGATACTGGCAGGCCTGTGCTCTGATACCACTTGAAAGGGACCGAGACACTCAGTTATCTGGGCTGGGAAGTCCGGCCGAGAGTTGTCTGTGCTGACTGGTGGAGTCCGTGGGGCGGGAGGGCACGCCTGCGTGTGGATGTGTGTGTGGAGGAGTGCCGCGTGCATGCCTGTGTGTGTGTGTGTGTGTGTGTGTGTCTGTGTGCGCGCGTAAGATGTGGGGACGCGCTAATGCGGGCGCCTTTCCATCACTATGACTTTATAATTTATTTTGACCCCCAGCAGGGCAAGGCTGCCCCTCTCCCACCCACCACACAAACATCCGATGTTCTTTAAAAAATATATTTTTGATGACCCAGTAGTTGCGCTTTTGGGAATATGCCCAGCAAATTTGCGCCAACATGTGGATCAAAGGACAAGTCCTGGAGAGCTATTTGTAACATCTCCAAGCTGGAGACTACCTGAATGCCTGTGAACAGGAGAACGAATGAATAGCTGCTGAGATGGCCCTACATCGGGCTATTGAGAATAAAGAAACGAGGACAAACTGTCAGCAACGCAGGCAACAATATGGATGAGATGTACAATCAGGATGTGATATGCTTCCACGTATAGGAAGTTCAACAGCAGGCAGAGCTAGGTCATCAAGGCAGAGGCCAGGAAGGCGGTTAGCCTTAGAGGCGGTGGTGACCATGGTGGGGTGAAGAGGGTGTTTCTGGGGCAATGTTCCGTTCCTTGGTCTGGGTCTCAGAGACCTGGGTATGGCCACTGTGTCAAACTTCACTGAGCCAAGTTGTGTGTTCTTCTGAGTATATTGCTATTCTTTATCATAGTTCTTTAAGGATTTTTAGAATCAGCTTATCAAGTTCCATGAAAAATGCTGTTGGAGTCTTGGTTGGAATTGCATTATATTATTGATTAATTTGAGAAGATTTGCCCTCTGGATGACATTGTTTCTTTCCCTCCATGAACATGGTATATCTTCTTTTATTCACACTGTTACCTCTCCTCCTGAAGTTTTGCCATTTTCTCCTGTCCTGTGGGTGTCTGGTTGGGTTTATTCCAAGGTGCCTTGTGTGTTGTGTTATTGTGAAGGGGATATTTTCTTCATTTTCAAAATTTTTTATTGTTGTAAAATGTCTATAACATGAAATGTACCATTTTATAAGTGTCCAGTTCAGGGGTTTCACTATAAGCTGGACGAGATACTAATTTTAGAGTGTGTATGTGTATGTGTGTAAAACCTGCCAATTTTGAATATATTGGCAACCAGTTTGAATTTTTTAGACAGCACCATGCAAGGCACACAAAATCTGGCTATGGGTTGGTTTTTGCCTCGGGGCTCCCCGTCTGTCGCCTTTGACCTTGGTGATTCCTAAGGGTCCTTCTATTCCAGCAGATTTTCCCCCACCTTCTGGCTTAGCTCTTGAACTCCTGGCTGAAGGTTCCCCCCTTTTCTCAGAAGACCGGGAGGCGGCCCCGCCCTCTGGCTCCAGCCCCCAAACCAGTGTGGTCCTGAGCCTGGGTACCTTCCTCTCTGTTTTACCCACAGCTCAATGAGGGGGACGTCCTGACCAGACTCAGCCAGGCGAGCACGGGCTTTGCCGCATCCACTCTCGATGCCCTGCCCTCTTGTGCGCACCAGCTGCCTGAGTGCCTTTTTCCCTTGCACTGAAGAAGACAGGTTTTGTCCTTTAATAGCAAAACATTCGATGTTTGCATCTGCACACTCATACACGCAAGAATGTACCTGTGTAGACTATGTGCATTGATAAACTTTTCCACGTTATCGTTTGGTGGTCCCTCCCTTCTTCTCTCCCTCTCCTCACCCCTAGCCATGCTTGCAAGCTGGTAGCATCCCATGTGTCCCCATTTTTGCTCCTACAACCATATATGCACACACACACACACACACACACAGACACAGCCCATGTGCGCTGTTAGCGGTCTTCATGGTCCAAATGAGAGATCCCGCGCGTTTCTCTGCATCTCACGTTTCTCCTCTGACGCTGCGGAAACCCCTTGCTCCAATCTGTTCTTTGTACAGGCTGAGCGACAGTCTAGGTGGGCCATGCCATCACTCAGCCATTTCCCATTGGACACTCTACCTGCCCGTTAATTTGGGGGAGCCAGGCTATGCCGTGGCCATGAGGTCGGAGCATCCTCACACAAGAGTTTACTTGCTGCTCCTGCCCAGTGCAGTGTGGTTGGGCAGCCTCGGGGGTGCTCCCCAGACAGGGGCTCAGAGACCGGGACCCTGCCAGCTCCATCTAGGGCAAGTCAGGCAGGGGGTCCCACAGTGGGCTTTTCGACCACACGCCACTTCTCCTCTCAGCACGTCAGCCGGAACCCAGCCACGTGGCCGCGGCCCAGCTGCGAGGGAGGCCGCGAAACAAGGCCTTTCCTGTGTGACAGTCTCTGCCATACTTGGTTTGAGCTTTTTTTCCATGATGAATAATAATTCAATAACTATTTTTGTCATTTGTCCTTAGGATATGGTAGTTTAATTTCTATCAGATTTCCAGGGTCGCGATTGCTGGGTCAAAGGAGCTATTTGCGTATTTTTAGATGTAAAATTTTAATGTACCTCCTGAAGTTTTAATTGGTGTTGCCAGATTTCGTCTCAAAAAGACTGTAATCATTTACATTTTGAGCAACCGCACATGAATGTAGCCTTTCCTGAAGTCCCTGCCAGCGACTGGGCAATTGTCCTTTTAAAGTTTCCTCTGTGATAGCTCATTGTCAGTTTAATTTGCATTCCCCTGACCACTAATGAGTGTGAGCATCTTTTCATTTGTTTGTGGCCCTTTGCCTTCATTTCTTTTGGGTTGTCTGCCCTTTTCTCTTCCCGTTGTAAGAGCCCTTTGTATAGTATGGATTGTAACACCCTGTCCCCTGCATGACAAACACTGTTTTCCAAATGCATTGTTTGTCTATTAACGTTGCTTAGCGAAGGGCAACATTTTCATGTAGTCGAGTGTGTCTGTCTTTGTAGTTCCTGTGTTCTGGGTCTGCGTTTTGGAAGGTCTCTCCTCCCTGGGGCCCTTTAAGAAGCTGCCATCCCTCATGCGCTGGGAACTGGAAACCCCCCTCCCCTGTCCTGGCTGTTTGCAGCCACCCTGCGTGCTGCGGGCCACGGGAGGACCCGGGCCCAGACCTGATTCCGACAAAACCTTCTGGGCCTTTGGCAGCTGAGCCACCTGGGCCACACAGATGAAGGCTGGGAGGCAGCGCGATCCCGGAGGGTCCCTGAGCTTGGACTTCGGGAGCCTGACCACCAGACTGGTGATGACTGGCCGCTGTGACCTTGGCCGAATCACTCGGCCTCTTTGGCCCTGAATTGCCCTGCCTGTGACATGGGGCATAAGCTTGTCCTGCTGACCTCCTGGGGCGCCGTGAACCTCAGGGTAAAAATGAAACACTGTACAGGGGCCAAGACACAGCGATAATGTGACAGCCAACAACTGAGGCTTTTTTAAAAAAAATATGCTTTATTGATTATGCTGTTACAGTTGTCCCAATTTCTTTTCCCTTTGTTCCCCTCCACTCAGTGACCCCGCTCCCTCCAGTTGTCCCCTGAACCCTTAGTCCATGACCATTGGTTGTGCATATAGTTCTTCTCAGCATCTTCCTGTCTACTCCACACCTTCTACTATGCTTCTTACTTCCTGCACCATCTCCCTCCCTTTCCCCCCTCCCCCCTCCCTGCTGACCTCCCCCCATAATGTTCCCCGTACCTATAACTCTTTTCCCACTCTGGTTGCCTACTTAGTCTGCCTTTGTTTCAATTCCCTAGCTTCTGTTGTTGGTTGTTCTGATGCAGTTTTCATTTTAATGTTCATAGTTTTGATCTTCCTTCTCCTACACAAGTCCCTTTAACATCTCATATAACAGTGGTTTGGATCTGATGAACTTCTTCTGTTTTACTTTGTCCTGGAAGCACTTCCCCTGCCCTTCTGTTCTGAATGACAGCTTCGCTGGATAGAGTGATTGTGGTTGTAGGTTTTTGCTTTGCATTACTTTGAATATTTCTTGCCAGTCCCTTCTTGCCTGCAGAGTTTCTTTTGAGAAATCAGCTGAGAGTCTTATTGGGACCCCTTTGTATGTAATTCTCTTCTCTCTTGCTGCTTTTAAGATTCTCTCTTTATCCTTAATTTTTGACATTTTGATGATAATGTGTCTTGGTGTGGTTCTCCCTGGATCTAGTTTTTTGGAACTCTCTGTGCTTCCTGGACCTGTAAGTCTACTTCCTTCCCCAAGTTAGGGAGGTTCTACTTCATTATATTTTCACATATTTTTTCAATTTCTAGTTCTTCTTCTCCTTCTGGCAGCCCTATGATTCGGATGTTGCCCCGCTTATAAGCTGTCTGATAAGTTTCTGAGCCTCTCCTCCTTTTCCTCACGTTTAGTTTCCTCTTTCTGCACTGGTTGACTGTTTGTTCCTTCCCTATGTTCCAATTTGTTGATTTGGTCCCTGGTTTTCTTGCCCTCACCACTAGTTGCATGTGTTTTTGTTCATTTCAGTAGGACTACCCTTCATTCCTTCCCTGTCTTGTTTAAGATCTGCTGTTAGGTCTGTAAGCATTCATATAACCAAAGCTCTGAACTGAGCCTCAGAAAGATTTCCTATCGGCTGCTTTGTTAGATTAGATATTTGCTGTCTGGTCAGCTGCGTCACTGGAATCTCTAACATGATCTGTGCCATCCTGACCATTCTGTGTTTACCTTTGCTTCCTGACCAGGGCTGTCACACCTCCTATGTTATAGGGGGCAGAGCCCCATGCACTCATCATAGCCGGGGCACCCTTCTTACCACGCTGTGGCATCTTCTGCGGGGGCGGGGGCCCAAGATGGATTCCTGCCGTTCACTCTCCACTGAGAGATCGGGAGCCTCCTCCTCCATCCCCCCCCTCCCCCACCGGGCCTCACAGTCCAAGGCAATGGGGGTCTGCCTTCCCCAGCTTTGGAATTGCAAGCTGACAGGTCTGGTCTGCAGCCGGGGGTGCTCCCCACGTGCTTCCCACCTCCCCCTAAATATGGGTGTCTGTGCTTATTGCTGTCCTGACATTGTCACTGCTGCTGCCTCAGACAGCACAGCTTGACCTCTCCTCCCTGGCTTCACCCCTCCTACCCGTCTGGACGAGCACCACTTCTTTATAACTTCATATGTTGGACTTCCATTTATTTTCTGGAACTTCTGGTTGTTTCTGGTTTTGCAGTAGTTGTAGTCCTTCTTAGTTGTGGAGGGAGACAGAGTGTGTCAGTCTAGGTCTCCATCTTGACAGGAAATCTGTGTTTGTTTGCCTGCATGTTCCAGGCAGAGCTGTTGCTCCTACTACATTGTAAGGGGCAGAGCCTTAGGGATTCATCAGTACAGGGTGACCCATTTCATGACTTTGTGGCGCTGTAGAGGGAACAATGCTATCTGCTCAGCACTCACCCCTTTTCTAGGCCCCTCTCCCACTTCCGCACTGGACTGGCGC
Source organism: Furipterus horrens (assembly GCF_987537825.1). NCBI lineage: Eukaryota > Metazoa > Chordata > Mammalia > Chiroptera > Furipteridae > Furipterus > Furipterus horrens. Next base: position 3,431,176 of record NW_028327183.1, read on the forward strand.
CCCTCTCGCTGCTGCCCTGGCTGTCGTTCCCAGAGTGGGTTGGGTCTGTGGACGTCCTGGGCCTGTGGGGGCCCTTTAAACAAGTGGACTCTGCTGAGAGACCAGCAGCTTCTGCCTCCATCCCAACCCCCACTGGTTTGCACAGTCAGAAGCAATGAGGCTTGATTTTCCCCGGCACTGGGACTGTGAGTTGCACGGTCTGATGAAGAGCTGGGAATGCTCCCCAGGTGTCCCTCCTGACTTTTTAAAACATGTGACTGCATTTTCCACCAGCCTGCCACTGCTGCCACTACACCGTATCCTCTCCACCCCAGCTCCGCCCCTCCTACCTGTCTGGGTGAGTATTTCTCCTTTATATCTTTGCTTGCTGGACTTCCATGCAGTTTGATTTTCTGGAACTTCTGGTTGTTTTAGTTTTGAGGTAGGTGTGTTCCTTCTTAGTTGTGGAGGGAGACGCAGCGTGTCTGTCTACGCCTCCATCTTGGCCAGAAGTCCCCAACAACTGAGTCTTGACGATGAATAACTTGACCTTCATCATCTCACTTAATCCTTAGCAATCCCAAAACATAGGTGTTGTTACCCTCTTCTGAGAAATAAAGAAACATAGGCACAGGGTGACTGAGCTTCCTGCTCAAGGTAAGGGGCAGAGCAAGGTTCTGGAATTTGAGTCACTCCTAACCCATATGTGAGTGTGTGTGTGCGTGTGTATGTGTGTGTGTGTGTGTGCCATAGGCTGGTGACGAGGCCCTGACAGTACTTTAGAGAGAGACTATGTGGAACGTGAGGTTAATGTGAAAAGCGTGGGGAATTTTGCAAAACAGTCTGGGTGTTTCCTGGGAGGACCACCTGCCTGACATTCAAAGCCATTAAAACGTGTCCAAGTAAACAAGGGTGGCCTCCAGGCAAGACTGGTGCCAGGTCAAGTGCACGAGGCTTCTGATATGAAACTGTCCCAGGAGGAAAGGGAGTGGGGACTGGCTGTGACAGTCACTAAGGCGCCACAGGTCTGGGGCCATGGGGCTCAGCTGGGCTCCGTTGGGCTGTGGCCTGAACACCTGGTGAGTGAGAGCCAGGTGGTGTGTGACATGCTGCCCCTGTCCACAGACTCTAAATCTCAGTGCTGCAGTGACAGTGTCCACAGTTCACCTCCGCGTATACAAAAACGGGGAACTCCCTGCCTCCCTTATCGTGAAAGCCTGTGGGAGGCCCCACTTCAGGTATGGCTGGATCCATTGTTCACAGCAGCGGTCCCCAGCCATTCAGGCACCAGGGACTGGTTCGGTGGAAGACACTTTTTCCATGGACTGGAGTGGGGGATGGTTCTGGGATGATTCAAGTGCATTACATTCAGGTTCATCTCCTGCTGTACAACCTGGTTCCCAACAGGCTCGGACGAGTACCTGTCTGTGGCCCAGAGGTTGGGGACCCATGGCTTCCGGATGTCATGAGGTCTCCCTTTCTCTCTGCCACCTGCCATTTTTTTTTAATGCTTTCTTCAGTGTGGCCTTATTTTTAGGCAGACTCTCCCCAAGAGGTGGCAGACGTGGTCCCCAGCGATCCAGGCTGACATCCTACAGCTTAGCATCCCAGGCAGTGGAAAGCAAATACCCATTTCTTCAGTACATCCATCCAGGTTTTTATGGGCCCATCATCAGTCACATGACCAACTCTGACCCAATCCCTGTGGCCAGGAGGCGGACGCTCTGATTGGCTGGCCCTAGAGCTACAGGTGACCGAGGCTGCTTCCCCCAAGAAAATGAAAGTTATTGGAATAATGGCTGTTGTCCAAGTAAAATTAAGAGGTACCCACCTACGCTGACATCATACCTTTGGGTCTCCCCGGCTTTGGGGACCAGGCAGAGCCAGTAGCTCTGAGCCCATAGTGACACCCGGAGACCAAGGGCCCACAGCTCCCACCTCCAGAGACTCCCCCTGCGTGGGGCTTTGAGAGGAAGGAGCAGGGAACCACTGACCATCCCTCCCCTCTGGGCTGTTCGGGCCGGGTTTCTGGCTGAGCTCCTCTCAGAAGCCTGGCTCACAGAGCCCTGGAAATGCGTGTTTGGGAGGGAAACACAGACACGCAGTTAATTGTGGCGTCCTGCTCGGCGCCGCCCTGATTGAGGCAGGTCCCGATGGGGGCCAAGATTTAATGCTCTCTTTTCTAGTGCTTGGTGGCAAGGGGACGGCCCTGTGCTCTCCCCTCCTTCTGATGTGTCCCGTCTGGCTGGCGGAGGGCCGGGTGGGGAGGGGAGCCTGGCTGGCTGGCAGACAAACGAGAAAGGCCGTCTAGGCCCCAGTGGGGGGACAGAGCTGCGCTCCCAGGACAGGGGGCTGGACAGGTGGGGGTCAGTGTGAAGGGCAGTAATGTCAATCTGGGCTCTCTCCTCCTGGGAGGAGGTGGGTGGGGTGGCAAGATCCCACTTGGAAGAGAAGCGTTAGGCCTCTCTTGGCTCTGGGGCCTTCCAGGAAGTAGAAAACGGCCCCCAGATGGCCCTGGGGACACAGCTGGCCAGGAATGCAATCAGCTCCTGATGTCTGGCTTCATGACCCCCACGATGGAAATAAAACAGGGAGGGCAGATCTGCCAAAAAGTATATTAAAAACATCATAGACTTCCTTCGGAAACCAGCAGAATTTCTTTTATTATCCACAACATAGAGTTGTCCAGCCCATTATTATAGAATTCGTTGGATCACAGAGCTGGCGGGGACAGAAACAAAATCATTCCATACTGTCTGTGAAGAAAACGAGGCCAGGAGAGAAGTGCCGGTCCCAAGATCCCAGAGTGTGGCAGACCGATACAAGCGATAGCTGGCAAACAGATGCCACCTCAAGGCCCCATGCTGACTTACTGGGGGACTGAAGGATAGGATCCTGAGTCCTTTTTCTGGCTCAGCAGAGAACAGACTCTTGATTGATTAATGATGCCTGCCACGGGCACTGGCGGAGGCGTGGTGGTACTTGTGCCAAGTTTTTGCCACCCCTGCCTGCCCAGCTGTCAGAGGGATGCTCTGGCATGGGTCCCAAAGGCAGGCGGTCTTGGAAGGCTTGGGCTGGAAAGAAGCCGAAAGCCAGAAGAGGGCTGGTGAGAGCGAAAGGAAATTGGGGGTGCTCCTCCATGAACTGCCATCGCGCCACCGTGAGGGACTGACGGTCGGGATTGTACAATGGGAGTTTTCACGGTGTTCTGTGACACTCGGGCCGTGTCTCCGCAGTCCTGCCTGTAGAGAGGGCACACACACACCGCATGGGCTTCCAGGAGCTGGCCTTCCTGTGACGACACTTCCATTGGGGGCTGAAGGTAGTCTAATCGCGTAGTGCCTTCGCAAGGGAGGAAGGAAAGTCCACTGTCCACAGAGAAGACACAGAGGGAGATCCTTTTTTCTTTCTCATTTCTTGGACTTCCTCGGGCGGAGGAGGGGCGCTGGACCTCATAGAAACCTTCCAGAAATGCCTCCCTTTGGAATTAGCGTGCGAGGGGGTTCATGTCCTCGGGACTGGCTGCCCTGCTGGGCACAGCATCTACATGTAAGGGACCAAAGATGTGACTGCTCAGAGCCTGGCCCACGTGGAGAGAGGCTGCGGCCCCTGCGGCATTTTTCTGATGTTTCTGAATCCCCACTGGGAATCGTTTTCCCTTTTCCATCCCAAATATGGGCTGGGGCTCTGGAAGGCGTGGGAGAACTAATCTGGGGTGAGTGTAAACACTTCCATGCCAGTGGCAGCCTGGCCAGCAGGAATTCCAGGCCCTCCGAGAAGTCTGCCAGCCTCGCGCTGGACTTTGGCTGGGACCCTCTGCTGTAGCTACTTTTAGCTGGGAACATTTTTTTCCCAGACTCTAGAAGGCCACACTGGAGGGTCTGAGATTTTCTCAACAGAGACCCCAAACTGACTCGTGGCATTTTTACCCTGCGTTGGCCATGTACCAGCCTGCCTCCAAAATGTCCTCTTCTGCGTGGTGGAACCTACCTACTTGTTAAGGTTCAGAGCTGTGTTGGCAAGTAAGCCTGGCTCTCTCCCAGGGTCTACCTCTTATTGACTGTGAGCCAATCACTGAACATGTTGGAGTCTGCTTCCTCACCTGTAATAGTCGTACCTACCTGGAGAGCTATGCGGAGGGCCAGACGAGATAATGATGCACAGGAGAACACTTGCTCATGGCAGGGCTTGTATCCGTCAGTCCAGATGCAGCTGTGCTGCAGTAACAAACACCCCCCAATGCTCAGTGGCGTACCACCACAGAAGTTTCTTTTTGGCTCTTACAAAGTTTGCTGTAGGTCCAGGTCACATCTCAGGGCAGTGTTTCCCCCACATGATCCAGAAGATCATATCCTGGCTCTACCATGTCATCAGGAAGCCTCCCTGTTCACTGTGACACGGAAGAAGAGATTAGCTAAAGAATTGGGCAGAACACTCTTGCTCCCAATTTTTGGCCAGAACGATCACATACCTCCATCCAACAGGAGCGTTGGGATATATAATTTTCTTCATGTCCAGGAAGGAAAAATGGACCAGATATTGGGAGCACTTATAATGCCTCTCATTAGCTTCCTGCCTTTATTTTCAACAAGGCACAGATAGATGAAAAGATAAGTGTATTTTCTCAGTTCTTCAGGAGCAGGGCAGTCCTCTGCATTTTGTAGAAGGCTTCCTCCACCGCGTTTCTGTAGTCTCCTGGGGAAGATGTTTTCCCTGGCTGTGGGAGCAGAGGGAATAAAGTCTGGGACCTACTGGGTGGCTGGACAGGCTAGTGTCAGAACCACCTGACTACAGAGGAATCGCCCTGCACCAGGCCCCCAAGGAGGGCGGAACGTGAGGCTGGCCCCTCAGCAGTTCTTTGTGGATAGGAAGCAGGACCTTCCCTGTGCTTAGCCTCAAGCCAAACATTTTTTTCGCTGCCACTCACATGACCATTTTTAGCACCCTGGTTTTACAGATGAGGAATCCGAGGCTCAGCGAGGTGAGCTCTCCTGCCAAAGTCATGCAGCCATGATGCAAGGCGGGGGGCGGGGGTTGGCTTGAGGAGGGGGTCAGGGATGCCAGTCATCCCTCATCCTTTTTGCTCATGTTACGGCCAAGCAGGCAAAACCAAGGGCGTTGTCTGCAAAACACCCAATGCGGCAGCATGAGAGAGGCCATGGCGAAAATCCGAGGTGCTCACAGGAGTTTCTTGTGGATTAAATTAATTAAATTAAGTTAAATTTAAAAAGAAGATTTAACTTTTCAGTGTAGAAGCAGCCACTGGCCCCTTCTGAGTGAAAGGGACTTGGAGAGGGTGGGAGGGATTCTGCAGAGTGAGGAGGGGGGTCTTCTCCATGCTGGGGTCTTAGGCTGGCCGAGATCAGGGTCAAAATCTCCTTTCCTTGTTACCCGAGGAACCTGAGAGCCAGAGAGGAGAAGGGTTTGCTCAGGGTCACACCACAGGAAGTGGCAGAGGCAGGTGAGAACTCAGGTGTCCTGATGCCCTGTCCCTCTCTCAGACCACTCCCCCCGCCACACCCCACCACAGCTGTCTTGGGAGCCAAGAGAAAGGGAAGTCTGTAGGCACAAAGCCGGGAGTGACACCCCACCACACTTCAGTCCCCTGAAGTCCCATTTCCTGTAAGGTGACCGATAATATGTTGTCATGGCATTGGTTAGGATTCTAATAAGACATCAAAAAAAAAGTCAAGACCAAGAGGCATAAAGCGGGGGCACCTTGCTTTCTGCGCTTGCTGCCCCTTTGCAGCAACGGCCCTCCCCAGGCTTGCGCTCCGACCTTGAACTAGAGCCTGCTCCTTAGTATGTCCTCGATCTGCCCCCTACGCCCTGAGCTTGGTTTGGCCAGGAACTGAGGTTTGGAACATTCAGGTGTGAGCAGGCAGCGCACAGGGGAGCTGGGGGGAGCTTCCCCCCCACTGGGCGTGCACAGGTGAAGTCGGCAGGTGCAGCACGCCGCGCGGGTGTCTAGCTCTGTGCGCCAGGTGGACTCCCCTCTGTGGCACCCACACTCTCTGCCCTCGGGCTGCGGCCGATGGGAGCTCAGAAGGCGCAAGAGAGCGCAGCGGGGCTGTTCCTGCCTCTCTCCCTGCCAGACCGGAGCTCTTAGCCGGTGGCCTCTCCAGACACCGCCCTCTCTGGTTCGGGCGCCTGCTCTGTTCCTTGTCCTTCTGGGTTCCCTGCTGCTGCTCATCTTAGGGTGCCCACCGCCCCTTTCTGGTTCCCCTTCCCCTGTACATGGTCCCATCACAAACCCCCTCAGTTGGGAGACGCACGTGTTTCCTGCCGGGACCTGACTGGTACAGACAGGAAGAATGGGAGTCAATCCCTGGACCCGGTCTTTTCCGAAGGTCGCGATGTCGTTCTGGCCTCTGAGCCCGGCCGCCAGCCGGGCCCCCCCCCGCGTGCTGGGCCCGTGGAACCCCGCCAGCCTTATTTATTTATTGAACCGCATGCGCGCTCCGTCTCCTCGTGTGTTTAGTGTGTCAGCGTTTCAGTGGGTTCGGACTTCAAGGCTGGGGTTTTGTTGACAATAATGAGATCACCCAGACAATTATCGTTTGATTTTTCAGTTTGCCCGAGAGGGGAGATTAAAGAAAAGTTAAGAAGCGTTGGCTGTTTCCTGTTATCCCTTTGCTGGGAGGGGTAGCGCTGGGGTGGGGGGCTGGGAGGAAGGGAGTCTTTTAACTGCTTAAAAAACGTCCACTCTCGGAGACACTCGGGCTGCCTGCAAGGGGCAGTCGGCAGGGCCCGCTTGGGGTGACCTGAGAGGCGGCAGGAGGCCCCTCCCTCTCCAGGTACTTCCCCTCTTGGGCCTCAGGGGCCAACATCCATCAGCTCCGGAATCCACTCCTCCAGCTTAAACCCGGCAGTGAGAGAGAGGAGACTGGAGTCCAGCAAACATTGATTATTATCATTATTCTTCTTGATAGGGTTATTGTTATTGATTTAGCTCTGCCTCGAACTCATTGACGTGGGATGGCTTCACTCCTCCAACCTCAGTTTCCCCTCTGTGCACTGAGGAATGACGGAAGGAGACCATCCCAACCTGCCTGATCACTGCCCCTTCATTGTGTGGCTGGGGGTTTCACACACCTGGGAAGGGGGTGTGAGAGGGCTGAAGGGACAGGCAGGGGCTGGAGGGACAGGCGGGGACTGGAGGGACAGGCAGGGGCTGGAGCCTTCTCTGCTCCTACTGAGTCCCCAGCCGCAGAAAACGAGCGTTAGCTGGGGGCTTTGGAGCACGTCCCATGGGGTCCCTGGAGAAGCAGGATGCTGGGAAAGGGCAGGGCAGGGCAAGCTGGGGGGTCTGCCCTTCCACCTTTCCATCTTGGCTTCCCCGTGGTGCGCCTCCTCTGAACTACCTCCCTGACTGACAGAACATGGCATTTAGGCTCCGAAAGACCGTCCAGAAAAGACTCCACCCCTGGGAGCGTTCTCGCCCCCCCTTCTGCACCTTAAGCCCTTTCTAGGACACCAGAGTCCCTTCCCCGGAGGTTCTGCCAGTCACTCTGCCACCACCTCCTGTCTCAGGCCCTGCCCCCTCCCCTTTTAGCTCAGCCTGCCTCTGCGGGGTCCCTGCTGCCCCTTCTCTCAGGCTGTCACTCCATGGCTCTGCCCTGCTAGGTATGGGACATTGGAAGGTGATCATCAGGACGAACCTGTATGTCACTGAAAGGGAGACGGGATCTTATAGGGGGGAAAGGGGACATAAAATGTTAAAGCCAGAAGAATGCTAGACAGACGGGGAGACTGAGGCCCAGGGAGAGGAGAAAACCCATCCCCCCGCCTGGCCCAGAGGGAGCAGTAGCCCCTCACTCAGGCCTCGAGCCCCCTACAGCCAGGACGAGGGCCGCGTACTGATTTTTTCATAAAGTTTTTCCTTCTGGGGGTCAGGCCTCCCACATTTGGTGTTGACAGGCCCGTTCTCTTATGAAATCCTGGTGACAGTGAATAGTTGCCGATTCCCTTTCTAAACCTCCTTGCTTGACGTCAAGACACAGATTTTAAAAATTGGCCCCATCCAATTGATTAGCCACCTTTGGGGCAGATTTGACTGTTGGGTGCCAGCCAAAGTCTGGGAACGCCTGCTTCCCAGCACACGGAGGAGGCGCACACCTGCGTTTGCTGAACTCCTCTCCTGACGGGCAGCTCTCTACGTGCCCTGGACGGTGCTTCCAGGGAGCACAGGCTTAGAGAAGCCAGCGCTCACAGCACCCCCCCACCCAGGCTGAAACTGCAGGCGATCCCAGAGCCCCGCCCTGGGCCCCAGTTCACAGTCCTGCCCAGCCACTCACTTCGCTTACATCGCTGCGGGTCAGAAAGGGAAGGACAAGAGATTAGGAGTGATTTTTCACTTTCTGTTGTTGGAAATTTTACAGTGAGCAGAAGAACTTTTATAGCCACCTCCAATAAACCATCTTTGTATTAAAAAGAACATAAGCCCGTAAACCTTTGCTCTCCTATCTTAAAAGTAATAATCGCTCACAGCACAAACTGGGACCCCCAGGGAAGGGCTGAGACCGGCTCCTCCTCTGAGGAAAGGGCCACGGGCAGTCTGGGACTTTGCCTTCCATCCTGGGGACCACTGAGAAGTGAAGGACACAAAGGCAGGTGGCTCGGATATCAAACACCTTTGCTTTGAGAGGCCCGGGGGGCAGACGCTAAGTCTGTCCCCTCCGGGAGCTCCACATGCTCACTCGTCACCGCACCTCCCTGGCAGACCCTGATGCCCGCCCCGTGTGAGCTGTCCTGATACATCTTCTTGGAGTGGAGTCCAAGGGCCACCTGGGGAAGCCAGTCCCAGGAGTGCGGCCATGCCCAGCCTCCCAGGGCAGCTGCGCGTGGCAGACTCCAAGGGGGTTAACTCTTCCTGTTGTTCAGCTCAAAACAGACCTGAGACTCCTGAGCATCTCAAATGACCTGAAATGGTTTCCCAAGCAACTTGGGCAGACACCCGGTGGGGTCCAGAGGCTGTCGGGGGCCCTGGGGCTCAGGCGGGAGGCCTGTGTGCCCTGCTTGGCCTGGCACGGATTCCAGAAGGGCCGCCGGTGCCTGATGCCAAGGGGTGGGCGGAGCAAGCGTGTGCGCACGGTATGGGGTGGGCCAGGCGGGGAGCAAGGGGTCCGGCCTGGGCCTGGAGCATTGTCTGCAGGGGCACGGAGGGAGGTGCTGGCCTGGGGTGACGGGGGACAGAGATGAGCAAGAAGAATGGGGTCATTCTTCTAGAAAGTGGAGCATGCAGAGCTGGGATAACTCAGGGGCAGGGGGTCCTGCTAACTGTTTGTAGGGCAGGGCGGCCTGGAGGTCCGCGCCAGCAGGTGGCCGGGGGTGGGGGGCGGGGTTCACTGCAGGAGCGGCCAGTCCCAGAGGACAGGGGCAGCAGCTGGTGCTGGCATGCCAGGCAGTTCTGCCACCTGTGGGTTTAGGACCTGGGGCCTTCCAGTCATCAACAACAAGGGGCAATGGAGGCCCACAGGGGAGCAAGGACTCTCTCTCCTTAACAAGTTAGTGGCAGAGCTGGGCCCTCAATCCAGGTGACACCGGAAACCTAAGCTTGTGTGCACACAGTGGGGCCTCAGCTTCTCCATCTGAGAAATGGAGCTAAATACAGGCCCCCTGCGGAGCTGATGCAGGCTCCAGGTGTCCCCGACTCCTGAATCCTGTCTCTGCCCCTGCTTGTCCTCTAGGCCCTTCCCAGCCTCCTCTCCTCCTGCCAGCGCCTCCCTTCAGCTTCTTGGGGACACGCATTCGTTCCCTGTTCTCCGTGTCTGGACCCTCATTCCCCAGTGGAGAATTAACCCGGCTGCCAATTCTCACCTCCATTCTCTGCGGCTGCCCTTTCTAGAACACACGTCTGGGAGAAAGGCCTTTCTTCCAGTTCCAGGCACGGCGGATCCACTAAGGAGAGACAGACGGAGCACAACTTCCCAGGGATCTGGGTGACTTGTCTGTCACCTGGGTCAGTGGCTGCTGAGAGTGGGGGGGTGTCTGTGAGGACCCCAGCATTTCTGTGCACCCACTGTGTGCCTGGTATTTTATGGTCATTTAAGCCTCATTAATAAATACCGTGAATGCCATTTATTCCCATTTTACAGATGAGGAAACTGAGGTCCGATTTGCGGAATCTCTTTCCTTTGAATGGTGTGCATACATCTAGCCTGAATCCTCCAGGTCCGCGGCTAGAGATCCATTCCATTTCTCCCTTTGACTCGACACCTTAGGGGCAGGGCCTGGTGACCTCTGGTCTGGGGGCTGGGCAGGCCTTTGTTTGACTGTCACCAGCTCTGTGGGGTCCCAGGGAGAAGAGGGGCTGCTGGATACAGTTCTGAGAATTGTAGAAGCCCCACCATAAGCAACATATAGATGGTCTCCATCACTCGAAAAATTCCCCACCAGCCCCTTTCAGTCAACCCCTGTCCCCACCCCAACCCTGGCACCATGATCGGTCTTCTGTCCCTAAAGTTTTGCCATCTCCAGAATGTCACAGAAATGGAGTCTACACTTGGGAGCCTTTTGGGCTCCTGAGCTTAGCAGAAGGCGTGTGAGATTCAGCAATGTCGGTCCACGTGTAGGCGGGTCTTTCCGTGTATGGCTGATTGCTATTCCATTATGTGGCTATATCACCATTTGTGCACTCCCAGGGGAGAAACATTTGGGTGCTTTCCAGCCTTTGGTGATCATAACTAACCTTATCGTAAATACACACTTACAGATTTTTGAGTGAGTATACATTTTCCTTTCTCTTGGGTCATACCGAGGAGCAGGATGGCGGGGTTGCAGAGCAAATGAATGTTTATAACTTGATAAGAAACTGCCAAATTGTTTCCAACGTGACAGTTGCCTTTTCATATTTGTCAGCACTTACTATTGTCAAATTTTTAAAAATTAGCCAGTCTCCTGGGGGCATAGTGTTATCTTACTGTGGTTTTAATTCGCATTTCCCCAATGACTAATGATGTTAAACATCTTTTAATGTGGTTATTGGCCATCTGTATAACTTCTTTAATGAAGTGTCCAAATCTTTTGTTTAGTTTGTTTTCAATTAGGCTTCAAAAGTAATTTATACGCTCTGGATACAACACAAACTTAAAAAAAAGAATCAGAATCTGTTTATAATGTTTAAAGAGATTTCATGTAAAAGTTGGATTCCTGGTTTTCAAAAAAAAAAAAAAATTGGAAGTTCTGGTAAGGTTGAGCCCAGCGTCCCACGTGGCAACAGTGGCGAGGCTGGGTCGGGCCGGCACCTGCGCAGGGACCGCTTCTTCCAGCCTCTGGCCTCTGGACAAGACCACGTGCTGGGTGTTGGAGTTCGAGACCCTCTGAATAATTCGTTCTCCTCCGTTTGACGCGTAATGGGTGCTGGTCGCATTGACAGCGCTCCCTAGGGCTGAGTTCAGATTTCGCACTGTTTTTCCCCCATCTTCCCCGTTGTTTCTTTCCAAACCCACGTGACTCAAACGACCACTAGACCCCTCCTTCCGCCCCTCGGCTCCTTGACGCTCCCCACCCGACCACCACGGCGTGCCATCCACACGGTAGTTACTGTAGCAGGTGCCCCCCGGAGCCGTGCGCTACCGTACAGGCTGGCACGGTCCTCTGTCCCTGCCCGGCCCGGGACTCGGGTGTCTGCTGTTGGCACACTGGGCGCGCGCATGCTGTGTGGTCGCGGCTGGACCCTGGGGTCGTCTCAGCCCTCTCGGCGTTTGAGTTCACGCTTACAAGTTCACGGCGCAGGGGTGGCTGACCCAGTGCTTCCCACTCCGTAGGGTGCGCTCGAATCCCTTGGAAGGCACGTTGGAACATGCCCAGCGCCACCCCCGGGGAACCTGATTCAGCAGCTCTCGGCGGGAGGGGCGCCCGCGAATGTGTATTTCTCACAAATTCCCAGGTGATGCGGAAGCTGCTGGGCCAGGACCCAGAGCAGGTGGCAGGGAGGGGGGAGAGTGTCCGAGTGGGAGAGGCCGATTTAGGGAGAGGAGGTCATGAGAAGGGAGAGGCTCCCCGGGACCCTCTGGCCTCAGCGTCTTTGTTGCTTTGGGCACATCCGCGTCACCCCTCTCTCCCCTCAGACACCACCACCTGGCTTGTCTGTCGTCCGGTTTCGGCCACCCCAGCGCAGCTTTGCAGACTGGACCCCAACCCACTGCCAGGAGGAAGAATCTGATTGGCCCAGCTTGGGTAAGGTGTCCACTACTGGTCCAATCAGCCGTTTCAAGGAAAGTTGTCGGGGGTGGGGATAAGTGAGGCAGAGGGGTGTAGGGGTGCAGAGGGAGTTCCCGGGGAGCCCTGCAGGAAGGTGTCCTCTGAGCAGGTGCACGGAACCCTGTGGCTCTGAGAGCCATCAGCCATCACACTTGCTCAGGTGTGGGGTCAGGCAGACGCGGGTCTTACTCTGGGCCCCACTGAGTAGCCTTGGGCAAGTCCTTGGGCCTCTGAAGCCTTGGTCTTCTCAGCTGTCAAAGGGAGAGACTAACCTGCCTCACAGGTTGCTGTGGAGAGTAAGTGATGGCTAGTCAGCAGTGTGCGCAGAACAGGCCCCCGGCGTGAACATCAGGTGTGGGGTCCTAGGTCAGGGAAAGACCCCTTGTACGGGCCATGATATCAGAATAAGAGAAGGCAAGTCCACGTTAATTCCCTTTGTCTTGTCATTCTTATTTCTTGAGTCTGTCATTTACCTCTGCATGGCTGTTTGAATGCCTCAGGACCTCAGTTTTTCCATCAGTGAAATGGGCACAATCATCCCCCCCATAACCTCCTGCCTTCTGCAGTGTAGGGCTGAGGCTCTGGAGGGGCCCAGGGATATAAAAGCAGGAACCTCAAGGAAAACAATCATTTATAGGCTTTGTTAAAAAGAAAAAAAGATACCCGAGTGGGACTGAAAACTCAAGTGCCCCAAGGATCACCAACAAACCCTTCAGAAAATTGGTGAGCTCATTCCTTCCATAGAGGCCCGATATTGCGAGATATTCTGATTTTTAAAGAGAAATTAGGAATAAAATATTCTATTCCTTTAAGAATACTTAAATATGTGATTTGTTTTAAAAATCTTTTCATATTTGCATTAATATTTAAATCAAAAATCATCATGGGATCAAACAAGACCTACCGTGCGGCCTCCGGTTGGAGACCCCTCCTCTGAGGCTGGCAGCAAGTTCGGGGTCCACTCTGACTACTGTCCCCTACTCCAGCTTTGGTCTGAGTCTCTGGTCTGCGCCCCTGGTCAGGCCACACGAGCCTCCCCCACCCCTGCCTCCTCCCCGCCTGGTGCCAGGGATGACTTCAGCTGGAAGACAATGGGGCCTTCATGTTCAAAGGCCGGCAAGACGGTTCATCCTCTGTCCTCCACAAACAAACAGGGCAGCTTTGATCTGGACGGGGGGTGGAGGCAGCAGCCCCAATTAGGAGATCAGCCCGTGACTGGGCAACAGCATGTTTGTAATAAAATAAAAGATCTAAGTGGCGGTAATGAAGGGTAATAGAGAAATGCTGTCCCTCGGGGCTCTCTCTGAGCTGCCCATTTGAAGTGGATTAACCGACTGGTGCGGGAGAAGGGACCAGGGGCCATCGCCCTCATCCTGGGTGCCCAGAGCAGGCAGCGTGAACCCGTTTCCTGAAGTTTGCCCCTTCTCCCCTTTGCAGACATGGCCCCTTCCTCCCGGAGCGACCATCCTCCTTCACTTGAGGCGAGTGAGTCAAGACCTGGGCTGTTTCCTGCTAGAAACTTTTGTTCCTTGGAGGCAGGAACCGCGTGCCTTGGGATGGCAGGTCTTCCTCAGAGTTGACACGTACTTGGGCTGGAGGCAGGGGCACAGGGAAGGCACTGAGCTAGTGCCAATGGGGGACCTGCAAGCTTCCCCAGAGCGAGGCACGGGATGGCCGCCATAGCCTGCCAGCTGCTTCGTGTCCATCCTGAAGCTGCCGCTCAGAATACGCGCTGCACCACCCACGAGATGCCATGGCTTAGGGAGACTTCCTGTGATTCCATTTTCTTCATGGTCACGTGGCAAGGCAGTCATTGGTTCTCCACTGAGGACACTGAGGGTCAGAGGGGTTGAATAATATCCCCCAAGCAAGATGGCTCAGCTGGGGACAGGCGTCCTGCTGGGCCCTGAAGCCCTACGGTTCCCACGTCCAGAGGCGACCCTGAACGTGACAGCCTGGTATTGGGTGGGCTAGGGTTTTCTATACATTAACCCATGGAATCCTTGCGCCACCCGATGAGGTGGCTGTAGTGATGGTCACCTGTTTTACAAATGCAGCAGCTGGGGAGGAGTGAGGACCTGCCTGAGTAACTCGCCCGAGGACATTTAGTAAGCAGACGTGTGGGTATTGGAGGTCAAGGAGAGGGGCCCTCAAAGCTCACGATGTTACCTACCCCGCTGTCTTACCCTCATTATTACCTTGTTCTGGCTACTTGGTCTGATGTGGGGTTTCTTTTTCTCACCTTTTAAAAGTGGTGATTCCATTCACCTGAGAAATCCCAGGGAGAGATGTATTCTGTCCCTCGTGTGTCCTTTCCATGCAGGCAGGGACTCCTGGGCAGGAACTTCCCGGATTGATGGCGACCCAAGTCACCCAGCTGGTGTTCCGGGCTCCGTCCAGGGGTGGCAGGAGAAATTTCCACCCTCCCTCCCTGCATGGAGGTCCTGCTTTTGGGGAAACCGTGAGTACTGTCTGGATTTATCTATAATACAGGAATAGAGGGCGGTCCTTTCCCTGACGCGGAATTCCTTCAGCTTTTCCTTTCTTCTTGCTATTAGCTTCAGCTAATTTGGTATGGCTTGACATCCCTTGCTTCTGAACTGCCAGTGAGTAGATGTAATGGGGATATTAACCTTGTTCCTGTCTACTCCGTGGTACTTGAAGTGAGTTTCTTAAAGAAGGCAGGGTGACTCCGAGGAGGGGGCAGTCTCCCATCCTCCTGGTAGAGGGGAGGATTCCAAGGAACGTAGTCCTAAGGTGGTGACTGATTCAGCTCTTGAAACGGGAGATCATGGAGCCTGGGAGGTTGAGTCAGCTCCTGGACAAAGCCAACCCAGGAGGCCACTCTGGAGGCAGCAGTAGAGACACTTGTGTGTTTTTCTTCTCACAGGTCACAGACTTTTGAAATCCATCAAACTTTTGAGTTAGGTTCATAAAGTGCTACCTCTGCCCATGACCAGCCTGACCACAATACTGTGTGTAAATCCAGCCAGGACCCAGGGCACAGTGAACAGGGTCCCTGGCCTCCCCAGCATCCAGAGTGCTGCAGGTGCCTCTGTCAGCGGATTGCAGCTGGCTCTCCCAGCGAGCCTAGGGAGGGCTGTCTGTTTCACTCCACGTGCAGATTCAGATGTTAATCTGGTCCAGAAACACCCTCTCAGACACACCCAGGATAATGGCTGACCAAGTGTCTGGGCATTCTGTGGCTGAGGCAAGTTGACACATGAAATTCACCATCACCACCTCCCACAGGAGCCAAGTCCTTGAAGAAGAGACCGAGAGGTGTCCCACGCCCACTGGCTTGGCATTGCTGGCACAGGGTCTGTGCACAGAGAAAGCCACGTGGCACGCGGTGGGCCACTGCAGGACTTTGCTCGGGTAAATGTGACCGCTCCAGTTTCCTTTTGTCACAGGTGCATAGGTTGCTGGGCTGGCAGGCTCTTTAAAGATGGAGCATCTTCACCCTCCACCCGCCTCTTACGGCTGGGAAGCTGAGGACCTGTCTGAAGTGGCTGCCCCGGCCCTCAGGCCCTGGTCACTTTTGTGTGTCCCTGAGGGGCAGAGTGAGGAGAAGGCTGTGTGTGCCTGCTGACGGGGAGACAGGACACAGGCAATGTGGGCTGTGTGTGTGTGTGTGTGACAGGTATATGTGTGCTGTGCATGTGTGTACGTAGGTGGGTATGAGTGACCCCTACAGAATGACCCCAGGCCAGGGATGCCGAATAGGGGGGTGGGGGCACGGGAGTTGGGCAGGGGCCTAGCAGAGTTGGCTATTTAATGAATAAAACCGCTTCTTTGGGGTCCTAATAGGGAGTGAGAGCCCCACCTGCTTCAGACACACCCACATCCACGCATGCCTCCTGGGGGCCGGCCGTGGGCCCGCTCTGCCCCCAGCTCCCGCAAATGGGTGGGGGGCCGGAAAGCTCAGCCAGGGTCCCCTGCCCATCGGCACTAGGCAAACCCAGGGTCCCGCTCTGCCGGACCGTTTCCAGCCGTGTGCCCTGCTTGGGCTTGGCCGGGCCCTTCGGGGCATAACTTCTGACATCTGCACAGGAAGGGATGTGTCAGGCTGTAGGCGGTTTCCAAACACCATCTTCCACGCCAGCATCTGCCCTCTGGCCTTGGCAAAACCAGAAAAGTGAAGACAATGCAGGAGTTGTTCACCAGTCTGAGTGCATTCAATTGAATGGACCATCCTTTCTTCTGAGATGACGTCTTTCTTCTTTTTGATATTCAAATGCCCTCAAAAGTCAAATTGTAGATGCTGTGTGTGTGTGTGTGTGTGTGTGTGTGAGCGCTCATGTTTTATGCTAAGGAAGAAAACGGCTTGCTAGTGATTGAAATGTGGTCTGAGAATGCCTGCAGGCCTCCCCGACCCTTTCAGGGGGTCTCCAAAGTCAGAACCATCTTCTTCTAATGACCTTGAGCTGTTGGGTGCCTGTTTTGCTGGGTGGACATTTGTGCCGACGGTGCAGGAACTGGTTGGGGTGCCTGCAGTGAGGACCCCCGTGAAGCAGAAAGAGAGACAGCAGCGCTTAGAATGTCCTTAAAGCAGGAACACTGATTGATTGGCTAATTTCTCCATCCTCGGTGTTGTGTGCGACCAGATGCATAAAGCATTTCTCCGGCAGGCTGAGATGTGGTAGTTCTCTTAGGAGAAGCACCTGTGCCGTTGCTTGTGTTGCCAGCTGACTTAGCTGAATACCATTTTCATGCGGGAAAAGAAAAAAAAGACTCACAGAGAAATTATGGTTTTTCACACTTGAATATTGGTAGACAATTTCTTGCAAAGGAATAAAATGTGTCTGGCACCTCAAGGAAAATAATGGAGGGTATTTATTGCCAATGATAAAATTCAAGCTTTCAAAATAACAGTGATCAATGCCTGGGACAGAATGAGCGTTCGTTAGATGCTGTCCTTCCCTCCCCTCTACACTTTATTGCCCTTCTTCCCTCTCTCCTTGGAGGAGATTAGCTGCTGGGTCCTGGCTGGCAAAGTCTCTGAGAATTTTGCTAGAAGAATAGTCCCTCCAAATACAGCAAGTTAAATAAGATAGAAACTTTTTTCTCTTGTGTAGAACGCCAAGTGAAGAAGTAGTCTGGGAGCAGGGTGCTGTTTGACTCCGTAAAGTGGCTCAGGGCTCCAGTGACTTCCATCTCATTTTTTGCTCATCCCCATAGTTGAACCTGCACCCCCACACTGTATCTATGCTCCAGCCTGTGAAAAGGAGGAAGGACGAGGTGAAGGACAAGCATACATCTCTGCTCACATCCCATGCTCATATCCCATGCACACGTGGTGGCCACACATAGCTGCAAGGGAGGCGGTAAAATGGAACGTCTGGCTGGGGGCTGTTCTCTTACTAAAACAAAGAAGGGGGACGTGGATACGGGGGCACAGATAACTGTGTCTACTACAGCAGGAGTGGTGTAGGACCAGGAGAGAAAACTGTGGGGTTGGCAACTATGTGGCACCTATTGGCTCTCAATTTCAAAGAGATTTTCAGGGGAAAGCCCAGAGAGGCTGACAGGGACTGAGCACCCAGGCACTGCTAACTGTCCTTACCTCGTCAATCTGTACATGTGATCTAGACCATGTGGTCTCAGGTTTTTCCCTAACATCTGAACCTGCTAGCTGTGGGGGGGACCCTGAGTTCTAGTCATGAAAGGGTAGAGTCATGAGGACATTCTGCCTTCCTCAGGTAAGATAATGTCCCCCTTCCCACCCCTCCGCCCCCTTTCCTTTGGGGGACTTGTGCCTTGCCATCCAAAATTGTGGTGGGTGTGGGATGCCAATCAACTCCATCTGGCCACAGGATTGGGCACCTAACTCAACGTGGGCCAACCAATCTCCTCTAGTGATTGGCCAAGGTATGTGCACATGACCCAAGGTAGACCAATCCAAACCCTTCCCCGGGATTTTTCTCACTGGCAGAAGCACAGCTAGCTTGCAGAGCGTGGGAGAGAGCAGAGCGTGCCCAGCCCTTCCCAGGCAGCCTGGCAGCAGCGAACCCTCGGCACAGGTTCGCTTCTCAGGCTTCTGCCGCCTTGCCTGGACTGGAGGGCAGGCAGGGCCCCTGTCGGCCTCATTCCCGTGTGCTCTGTACCCAGCCCAGCCCTGGCACATTGGAGGGACCTGGAATCCATTGGCCGAGGGACTGGAGAAATCATTCTGAATGCAGTGGGGGGATTTGGGGGATCTGGGCACCAGGCATCAGTGTAACACCCCGTCTTTTCCCCTTCAGGCGAGAGCTGGAGGCCTGGACAGATACCTGCCTTTCTACGCCCTCCCTGCCCCCAACGGACATTTTCTCCGGGGTAAGTTTACCCAAATAGAGGGCTAAACTAGTGACCACAGGCTGGGTTCTAGCAGGGACACATGTCTCATTGGGTCTAGACCATGACTTAAACATGTGAAATTAGTTGCCAGCATGAAAATTTGGAGATTTCACCTAGAAACCTGGATTTCCAGCTACTCTTGAAAAATTAGAAGATGCAGCAACTCCAGGCCCTCGATAGTCAGTAGCATCAAGCTGCAACTGTCCCTTTAGGCCGGGCATATGCCCCCAAGTCTGTCTGGTTCAGGTAAGGTTGTGACCCCTGGTTCTATGGAGCAAGTGGGCAGCCCCAGTGGCCCTTCGAGTCTCAGTTTTGGCAAATCCCGGCCATGCCAGGGCTTTTGTCTGTGTGATGAGGGTGCTGACCAGAGGGGACCTGTGACCCTGCTCCCCCAGCGTGCCAGTCAGTCCCCAGCGCTCATGGCCAGGCCTCCATTGGCATCCTCCTGCCCACTTTCTCTCCCTCCCCCTACTTCCAGCCCGCCCGCCAGGCTGCGGCATTGTTTTGGGATGCAAACATACACACGTTATTAGAACCGCAGATCAAAGGCGGAGTCCCACGGCCTGCCTCTCAATGGGCCCTTTGTGCAGATGGAAGCCTGTGAGGAGTTAGGACCCAGGCAGAGAGGGAGGGGCTGGGGAAGGGGGCCCAGTACAAAGATACTTGTCACCCAGAGAAGCCTGCAGACGATGATGTTAAAAGCGGCGCCAGGTGGAGGATGTACCCCAGCTCGCTGTTGGAAGATGCAAATGGAGACTTCTCAGGGCTGCGGGGAAGAAAACACGGTCCCTGTGTGTGGTTTCCATGGAAGGGGCAACAATGGCGGCCCCAGCTGCCCTGGCCGGGGGTGGGTGTGATGCGGGCGAAAGCCACGTGGAGCAATAGGGTGGCAGCGACCTCCCCTTGGGCACAGAGGCAGAGGAAACAAAAATGACTTGGTTTGGAGAAGGCTGGAGGAGACACCGTGGGGGACAGTGTTCCCTCTGGCCAGATGGCCCGTTTGCTCAGCCATTCCTGCCCGCAGCAAACATCTCTAAAGCCCCTACTGTGTGAGGCAGGCACAGGCGGGACTGACTCGGGTCCGGGCGGGTGCTCTGCTCTGCCCACCTCACCTGGGGGCGGTGGCATCCCCCCCGGGTCCCGCGTCAGCTGCGCTGGGTGCCCTGAGCGTTCCACACGCATTGTCTCCTCTGTCTCTGGGGCTGGTTTGAACAAAGACGGGCTTTCAGAGTTCAGCTGCTGAGCCAGGAATCCTGCCTGCTGGGGGTGGGGGGAGCAGGTTTGAGAAGGATGAACTGAGAAGGGACTTCTCTAAGAGGGAACCCGAGGATTGCACGGAGGTCACGAGGTCATGGTGGTGCTGAGATGGGGAGGAGATGGGCAGACATGTGTGAGGCCCTGGCTCACCAGGCCCAGGCCCCTGTCCTTGGCCCTCAGTCTGCCCTCACTCTCCAGGGGACCTCATCCCATGCCAGGCTTTCAAATGCCACCTGTATGCCCCTCCCACAGGCTCCCTCCTTCCAGCGGCTCAGGCCAACACCGTGGCACCATCCGTACCTCCCCCCTTTCCCTCTCCCCCACATCCGGTGTGTCACCAACCTCGTCACCTCTAACTCCCAGACTCACCCAGCCTCGGGCTTCTCACCTCCTCCATGGCTGCCACCCTGGTTTGAGCCATTGTCATCGCGTGCCTGGGATGCTGCAGTTACCTCTCCCGCCCGCCCCCCTTCTCCTGGCTTCTTCCTGGTTCCCGGCCACCACCCCCTAATCCAGGCTCGATTCTCAACACAGCAGCCCGGTCGTTTCAGGTCACGATTCTCCTGGAACGGCTCCCTGCTCCCTCCACTGACACTGAAGCCCTCACCGAGGCCCGTGAGGTTCTCACGACTGAGCCTTGTCACCTTCCAACCGCGTCACCTCCTCCTCTGTGAAAGCCTCGCTCCCTCCCTGTGCTCCAGAGCCACTGGCCGCCTGCTTCGCAAATATTCACACACAGGCCCACCGCAGGGCCTTTGCACTTGCTGTTCTCGGTGCCTGGACCTGCTTTCCCCGGTATCTTATGGCTCTTCCTCATTTCCTTTGAGCCTGTGCTCAAAGGCTGCCCCCTCTGCCCCCTCTGCCTAAAGTTGCAAACCCTCCCCGACACGTTTTCTCCTCTTTCCTACTTGATCATCCCCCACCCCCGACACACTACAGACACACCATATATTTCACTGGCTTACTTTTGTCTGCTTAAGGGACGAAGATGACATGACAGCCTGGTGTAAATTCTACCCTCAACAAATCTTGGCTGAATGACTTAATGGAAGAGAAACACTTGTTTCTTGGGCCCCTCTCCCCTGACTCCCTCTGCCCCTCCTCTTCCCCAGTACCGTTACTTGCTCGATGGGGAAGCACATTGTGCGGCCCAGCAGCTGCTGAGAAAGCCTCGCTCGGACTGTGGTTCACACGCCAGCCTCCTCTGGCGCTCACGCGAAATGCTGGACCGCGTGCCAGCAAGCTCCCGGGGGAGACATGTTAGTTCTGCCGAATCGAGGCTGGTTGACCCTGGGCAAGAAACGGGGGCCGGGGGTCTCTCAGGGACCCGGGGTCAGAACACACAGGCAGAACTAACGAGGCCTGGACCTGGGAACAGGCAGTGTCGGGGGTCTCGGCAGCCTCTCTGTCTGTCTCTCTCCACTTGGCTCGCGCGGTCTGCCGCTCCCCGACAGCCACTGCTTCTGCCCTCTGCTTCTTTGTCAGCCCACATGGGCTCCATCAGCTGCTCCAGTCCTGGGACCGTGGAGCCCGGTGCTTCTGAGACCACAAGGAAGAGAGCCCAGGTCCTGGGCCTCGATTCAGATTCTGCGGAGAGATGCTGATTGGTCAGGCTCATGGGTCAGGCATCCAATCAGCTGTGGCTGAGGAGTGAGAGGGCCCGTGGTACCAATATAGTAGCAAGGTTACCTTGAAGCTGTGCTCTGTCGGGTGGAGGTGGGCGCGGGAGGGGGCGGAGGAAGAAGAGGAGGAGGAGGAGGAAGAAGCTGAGCTGGAAGGGAAGGCAGGAGAGACAGGCAAACTGACCACGAGCATCATCACTTCAGTGGCTGGTTTCCCTTGCGCCTTGAGCTGTGGCTCTAAGAAGCTTCTGGCCCCGCGTGGAGCCTTGTGGGTAGCAGGTATTCCATTGCTCAGAGGCCTAGAGGTGCGGAAATCCATTCTAAGACAGAAAAAATGCCCGTCACAGACACATATGGGGGTACGCCTGCAGGGAGCCTTCCCACCCTGCTCTGGCTGCACTGAGTTTCCCTTCATTGGCCTCTTCGGTTAGGTCCCTGCGTTTAGTACCTGGAATCTCTGACTGGTCCAGCAGTTGCCAAAGTGTGTTCCACTTGTTTTAACTTGAACTTTCTAAAAAGACTTCCTTGGTCCGGTGAGTTAATTAAAACAAAAACAGAAACAAAAACCCCAGTTTAGGATGCTCTTCTCTTGGAGAATCGCGAAGCTCGGCTGCCCAATGAAGGCTCTGACAAGTCCCGCAGGAACAGGAACGTGTCTCCCTTTGACCAAGCCAGGGCTGCCCAGAGTTTCCCGTGGAGCCTTTTCCCACAGAACTGGTGTTCGGCAGAACCCGTTCGGGGAAATGCTGATCTACACAACCCTTCCTTCTATTTTACAGATGGGGAGACCGAGTGTGTTGATTAGGTGTAGGCTGACGGCACATAACTGGAAAACGAAGGCTTAAAAAGGTGGAAGTTCCTTTCTTGTGTTTGTAAAAGAAGCCTGAGAATGGGCAGCCTGGTGCCACGCTGGAGGGACTCCCAGGTGAGCTGGGAGGAGCGGGGCAGAGGAGCAGGAACGGAGGAGAGCAGGGGAATGAGGGGGCCGGGTAGGCTCCCTCCCTCCTCCAGCGTCACCTGGGAAACCTGCGTGCCTTCTGAACTTGCTAATATACCCTAGACCCAGGAGGAGTTGGCAGCACCAATGTTCAGTTCAGTCCAGTTCACATTTAGGCTCCAGCAGCTGTCATTGGGGCCTCTTCCCTCTAATACCTGAATAGAGTGGCCTGGGGACCTCACTCCTTGTTCGTCTCATCGCCATGAACTGATCCTGGCTGCCTCTGGCTCCCATCTATTCTCTTGATGATCAGTAGGCCTGTTGCCCTACTGATGATGTGCTGGGCTGTCTTTCTAATGCTTTCATTCTGCCCTGTCCCCTTCCATCCTAACTCAGAGGCGTGGTGAGGATGTTGCTGAGGTTTGGAGTAACTGAGGGTAAGACCAGCATAGAGCTGAGCGGGGGACGTCACCATTGTCCTGAAAATGAATGGGCCACCCCCACCTGTCGCTGCCTGTGCCCCTCCTGAGGCTGTATTTATTTCTCTCTTCTTAGGCTCCACTTCTCTTGAGACCCCTTTCTTCACTTTCCGGGTTGCCATCTCCAAAACTCCTGTGACTTTTCAGGCGGGACAATTTCTCTGCCCGCTCAGCCAAACCGGGTTTCCAGGCCACTGAGCAAGGCCTAGACTCACCAGGGGACTGGAAATAAGCGACTCTGGGGACTGAGCAGAAACCAGCGGAGACTTGGACATTACGTTTTTCTTTAGTACATATACCCGGATCCTATTCTTGGCGGCCTGCCCACTCTCTTGCTGACCACAACACACCCCAGCGCAGGAGGTAAGTGCTGGGTGGGGTCCTCTCGGTCTCCATTGAGCACCTCCTATGGGCAGTGCTGGGTACTGCATCTAGAGATGAACTCAGGCAAGACCCCCACCCCCAAAGCCCAGACTCTAGGAGGAAAATTTAGTTTCAGTGTTCAAAAAAAAAGGAGTGCCAAGAGAAGAAAGGGGGGAGGGGACCTTGCTTATTCAGAGTGGTCCGAGCTCTGCAGGGTAAGAAAGTCAAGGAGGGCTTCCTATAGGAAGTGACATTTGAAGGGGGCCAGATCAGATGGCTTAATCTGGGGACAAGTGTGGGGGTGGCCAGTCAAGGTGATGGGGTGTTTTTTTTCCCCCCAAACCTCCCCGCTCCACATCTGACAGATTTCACCTAAACCAGCCTTGCTAAATCTCAAGCCCCATGAAACCCATTTCTGTTATAATCTCTCTCTTATCTCTTCCTTGCCTTCCTTCCCCATTCTCCTCCCCCAAAGGATGGGAAATCTTCAAAGAAAAAGATGTGTCACTAAGTATACAGCCCAAGAAGTGGGCCAGATAAATTATTAAAACACATAAAAAGACAGTGAGTCGGGAAGCCGGCGGAGACGGATTGGCCACCCCTGGTGGATGGTGGGCTGGTGGCTCCTGGGGAGCCCCCTCCTCAGAGCCCTGGGCAGGCTAAGGCCTCACCACAAGGCCCACCTCTCTGGTTTCTTGCCCAGGGCCAGGTTGTTGTTGATGGTGGTGTGGGTGTCCCCATTCCAATACAGCAAGCGCCGGGCGCCTGCTGGGCTGGGAAGGGCCAGACTGAGGGTAGAGAGGGGCCTGTGTGTCTGGGCTGGACATTGGGGGATTTACTTCCCCCAAGACTCAAACTGGTAACTGCGGAGTTTTAGTCGTTGCTTTTATCTCCTTTTGAACTGTAAAAAGAAATTCCCGAGGGGAAGGGGGGATACTTTTTTTCTCATGAAAGAAGAAAGCCATGACCGATTTAAGGAAGTAACCAACTTTCTGAGCACTGTGAGAAAGAACACTCAGAGTTTTGCTTTGATTTCCATGCACCACCCCGGCACTGGTGGGGCGTGGGGGTGAGAGGGGCCGACAGCGACCCCAACCCCATGCCTTTTCCTTCGGGGGGGCTCTGCGGAGAGGCTCCCACTCTGCTGCAGACACTCAAACCCCCGCCTCCCTCCCACCCTGAACCTGTCAGCCTGCTCCGGCTCTTGCCTTTCCCTGTGCAGCTCAGAGGTTCTCACGCTGGCACTACTGACATTTGGGGCTGGATGCTTCCTTCATTTGGGGGTCTGTCTCCATGAGAGTGAGGACGGTCGGGTTCTGCTCTCTGATGCATCCTAGCTGGCACTGAGTGAGTATTTGTTTCTAGAGTGGAGACTGTCTCACGGCGGAATGTGAAGTTTGGACTGCGTTAGGACAGCCTGACATGGAACGGCATGGCAGCGGGGTCCACAGGCTTGAGTTTAGCTCCTCACCAGGTCACTGGCTGCTGTGTGACCTTGGACCAGGGACTTCACCTACCTGAGCATAGGAGGTCCCCGCCTTTGTAACCAAATACCAGCCTGCATCAGAGAGTGGTGTGTTGTAAGGTCTAGATGTGACTTAGACCAGTGATTTTTAACCCCTTTCACCTCATGGCGCACATAAACTACTAAATTTCTGCAGCACACCAAAAATATATTTTTTGCCGATCTGATAAAAAAATAGGTATAATTTTGACTCTTGTCACACCGGATGGCTATTGTTGTGTTACTTGTGGTCTTTTTTTTTTTTTTTTTTAATTTGGCAATTGAAGGGAAGAGGTCAGTGCCCCTGACTAAAAAGTCAGGTAG
Source organism: Furipterus horrens (assembly GCF_987537825.1). Taxonomy (NCBI): domain Eukaryota; kingdom Metazoa; phylum Chordata; class Mammalia; order Chiroptera; family Furipteridae; genus Furipterus; species Furipterus horrens. The sequence continues at coordinate 3,456,184 of NW_028327183.1, forward strand.
TGCATGTTTTAAAAATTCTTGTGGCGCACCAGGTGAAAATTGCTGACTCAGACCATGGCTGGCATGGTACTGGATGAAGAATTGCTGTATAAAATGGACAATAACGTACCTGCTTATAAGACTAGCCTTCATTTTCACCAAAAAGGGTGTCAAAAAAAGGAATTTTGGATGATGGATGAAGATATTTAGGACTCTGGAGGGCTATGCAGCACCTGATGTCCTTCGGAGACATGTAGATGCTCTGGACCTGTGATGGTCAATACAAGGAACAATAGCCTCTGGCTACATGTGGCTACTGGCCACCTGCAGCGAGCTTAGTCTGGGTTCAGAGCACTCTGAGCATAAAATACACAGCGAATTCCAAACATTTAGTGCATAACAAAGAATGTAAAATATCTCATTATATGTTGAATATTTCTGATAAAGTAGATTAAATTATATTTATTAAAATTAATTTCCTCTTTCAACTTTTTTTTGTTTTAACTGTGGCTAACCAGAAAATGTAGAGTTACGGTTGTAGTTCACATTGTCTTTCCATTGGATGGGGCCGCGCCAAGGAGCCGGCAGAAACGGAAGACGTAAGCCTCCACCTTACAGATGCTGAAACTGAGGCTCTCTCGGAGAATTCAGTCCAGGAAACAAAGCTGGCCTCACTCCCAGACCAGGGCTTTCTTTTCCCAGCCCCAGGCTGCCAGGTCCTAGGATGAGCTTAACAGCAGGCCCAGGACGTCCCCAGCAGAGCAGGCATTCTCTCCGAGAACCTCTAAGGTGGGGTGGAACCCCTTGATGTCGCCCTTCCCTCTGCAGAGACCTCCTCAGACAAAACAAACAAGCCCTTGGGTCTGGCAAACTGCAGCGGGGAGCGGAAACCAAGGAAGATCAAAGACCCAGTGGTTACCCCCTTCCGGGCCGCGCAGCTGGCGGCGCGCCCCGACCCCAGGCCTCCTGGCGAGGGGATCCCAGCGATTGGCTAGCAACTCCTGGTTTTCGGACACTTGTCACCGCCAGGAATGGGCTGGGTCCACAACTGGCTGGAGGATCGGTGGGGGGCTTTTCCTGGGCTCTCAAATCAAAACCTAGAGAGCGAAGCAGGGGGCGTGCCACGAGTAATAAACGAACACTTTCTGCAAAGGCAGGTCGTGGGGAGACTGGGAACGGGCGACGCAGCAGGCGTCCTCTCCAGATCTCAGTTTCATGACCTGTAAATTGGAGCCCCTGGGTCCCGCCCAGCCCGCTCCAAGGGAAAATAGAGCGGAGCGAAGGCACAGTACTGATGGCGACGGGAGCGGCTGTCCTAGAGAGGGCAGGACCCAAGAGGGTGTCTGTCCCCATGTGCCTGCTGGCCAGAGCCTCCCACCCGGGTCTCTGACCCAGGGTCTCCAGCGCCTGGCACCCGGCTGGGGGGCGCACGCCGCAGCCTGGAGGGGGCGCTGCGCCAGATCTGCAGCGCCTCGCTGCGCCCCGCCCCCAGCCCTCTGGCCACGCCCCTGCCCCGCCCCCTCGGCGGCCCGCCTCGCCTTTGATGCGCCGCGCCCGGCCAATGGGCGCGCGGGGAGGTGCGGGCCGCGGCGGCGGGCTGGGGGCTCGGCACGCCCGGGCGTCAGTCGGGCCGCGGCGACGGCGGCAGGAGCCAGTCCCGGTGCCGCCTCCGGCTCCGCTCGGCTCTGGGGCTGCTCCGGGAGGCGGCGAGCCAGGCGAGGGGAGGCGAGCCGCGGGGCCGCGGGCCGGGCGCATGGCTTAGGGACGCCCCCGCCCGCCGCGCCCCCAGCATGGGGAAACTTCACTCCAAGCCGGGTCGGTGTCCTTGCCCGCGCGCCGGCCCCCGGCCCCGCCGCCCTCGCCCCCGCGACTGCTAACTCTCTGCTCTCTTTTCTTTCCTGCTCCTGCCTCCGCCGCCGCCGCCGCCGCGCGCGATGTGCAGCCGCCGCCGTGTGCAAGCGCAGGGAGAGCCCGGAAGGTAGGGGCGCGCGGGGCATGGACCCGGGGAATGGATGGAACGGCCTAGCCCGCGGGATCTCGTTACCAGGGCCACCCCCACCCCCAGCGCTGGCCACGAGTCCCACACACCCGCTCCCGGAGCAGCCTTCGGGCCTCCTCTCTGTCCATCTACCCGCTCCCGGTTGTCCTGTGCCCCCTCTTCGGAGCCTCAACCCCTCCTCTCGCGGTCCCCGCCTTTCGCGCTCGCGGCGCCCCCTGTTCAGACTCCCAAACCCCTTCCCCCAAGATTCTGGCCCTCATGCCCTTCTTCCAAGATCTTGGCTCCTGCGCCCACTGCGCCCCTTCTCCTGAACCTCACTCCCCCTCTTCCCCTTACTCCGTGTTCAGTGCGCCCGTCCTCAGACCCTCACCCCGTTTCCTCAGCAGCCCCGGCCTCCGGGGCGCGCTCTTCTGATCCCCAGACTCTTCCTCCTTGGGTACTGCTCTCCCTGCTCGTGGGGCTTCGCTGAACCCCTTCTCCAGATTGCCTGCGCGCGTCTCTCGGATTGTGCCCCAGCTCTGCACCCCCTCCCGGCCCCATTGCCTCTGCTGCGCCGGCTCTCACCCTTCTCTCTCCGTAACTTTCGCCCCGGGGGGCCAGACTCAGGGGCTTGTGTGGTCCCGGCCCCAGGTGACAGCTTCGCTGTGAGTGCTGCATGGGCTCGGAAAGGCATTGAGGAATGGATCGGCCGGCAGCGCTGCCCAGGCGGCAGCTCCGGACCCCGACAGCTGCGGGCGGCGGGCACCGTTGGCAGAGGAACCCGGGTACGATCCCCACGCGCCCAACTTTCACCCCCAGAGATGGGTCTCCATACCCACCCACCCCAACTGGTAGCACCCTCATGGAACAGCACCTAAGTCCAAAAATCCCCTCTGCTGCCCCTGGCTCCACCAACATGACCCTGTACCCCCATACCTTGAGGAACCTTAGAGGTGACATGGGTAGCAGTCTCCTGTCTGGTGGGGGGGCAGAGGGTTTTCTGGGGGAAAGGTCCTAGGTGAGGGGGTGATGCAGGTCCAGTCTGTGCTGGGTCCGGGGAGGGGGGTGGATTTGGGGGCCTGCCCTGACTACCTTGTTTTTGTGGCCAGCATTCAAAGGTGGGCTTAGAGCTGGGGCTGGGAGAGGGAGCAGGCATTGAGGGGTGTCTGAGTGGAGCGCAGGACTGTGCTGGCCTCCGAAGGTGTTTGTACGTCTGCGGCATTTGTCAGTACTGTCTGCCCGGGAACCCCGGCAGAGCAGGCTGCCACCTGGGTGACAGAGCTTGGGGGGCGCTGAGAAGACCTGGTAGACACCCTAGGTCGGCTCACAAGGAGAGAGCACACCTCATTCTGCTATAGCCCAGGCCCGCTCCTGAGGGTCCCTGAGGTTGGAGTTGTTTCTGGGGGAGCGGTCGATGTGACAGGGGGGTGAGTGAGTCCAGGCCCAGATCCTGGCCTGGGACTGGTGTTCACAGATGTCCTCTGAGCTCCGGAGCTCTGCACGGGCTTTCAGATGGTCTGCGTGGAACTCAAGCAAGCCCAGGATCAAAGGATGAATCAACTTTTTGATGTGACATTTAATTTTTTTTCTAACTTAGAGGGGAACAGACCGAGTCTCAGGTCTGGTTAGTTCTTTGGTCTTGCCCACCGGCTGGGGAGGGGCCCGTGGAGTTTTCAGATGTGTGTGTGCTTGAGTGGTGGGACCAGGGCTGCCTCAGCGCGGTGGCGGGGGCCCGGGCCAGGCGGGGAGTCTGCGCTTGAGTGGTGGGACCAGGGCTGCCTCAGCGCGGTGTTGGGGGCCCGGGCCAGGCGGGGAGTCTGCGGCCAAAGCCGACTCTTGTGCACGTAGGAACTAACCTCTGTGTCCCGGAGAAGCTCCCATCTGCTCCGCCACCGCCTCCGCCTACTTAGCTGGGGCTTTCTCTTCCCACTTCTCTTCACCTGTAGGCTGGGATGGAATCGGAGCTGCTGTCCCCCCAGTACAGGCCAACCTTGGGGGGTGGGGGCACTGGAGTCAGGGTCCTTTAAAAGCACCTACAAACTTCCCTGTCTTCCCTTAGCATTTCTGGTTTATGGGCTACATATGTTTTTAAAGCCCAATGAAAATGATCCGATTTAGCCCTATGAACAAATAAATGCATTTGTGGCTCAAGACAGAGGCCAACTGAGTGGATTTCCATTAATCAAGTTTGGGGGTTTTTTCAGCCTGTTTATTTTTACAAAGTATTCCTGTAGAATGACATTTTTTATTTTTTGCAGTCTCCGCCCCCCGCCCCCCGCCTCCCTTTTTTCCTTTCCTAAACTGCCAGGCAGCTTGCTCCACGCTTTAGGGGAAACTTGAAATACAGTGAGGGCTTACTTCAACTGACTTTTATCTTCAAAGCCGTAACAAATGTTACCCGCATGTTTTTGGTGGGTCTCCTTGGCATCCAGTCCTGGAGGATGGGAGGGAGGAGGAAGGAAGGAGAGAAAAACAAAAGTCTGTCGTTTTTAATTAAATAGTAGTGTTCCCAGCGAAAGGAATGTGAGTCAGTAAAAGTTGCCATGGGGGGAAGTGAGGGAGGGTGGGGAGGGGGCCCCAGCTTAGGTCGGTGGCTTTGGTGAAGTCGCGGAATTGTGTTGCCTGGTTCCCCGCCCCCGGGCCGCAGGCAGCATGGGCTAGGGCTCACCCCCTCCCCTTCTTGCCCCCTGTCTCAGGGAAACACTGAGGGGGCATTAATGTTTGTTCAAAGTACTTTTGAAGATGGGAAACACAGAGCCATCGGCATGACATATGTTGGGCGGTGGAGGGTGGGCCCTGGCCCTCAAGATCCTAAGGGGAGGGAACCTCTGCTGCCTCGTAGCTGTGCTTGGTGACTAGGTTTCCACCAGCCCAGGCCCAGCTACTGAGTCTGCAGAGGTGCGGGTGGCGTGTGCCCCCTGGCAGAGGTCAGGGGAGCCCAGCGCAGGGGCCTGCAAGGTGATTTCAGGTGGTGCCTCGAGGAACATTTTTAATCCTACCAGTTACTTTTTTCTCTTATCGGAAGAAAAATAACTAGGACATGAAACCCGTGATTTCGCGGATATTATTGCTTAGGATGGAGCTCCATTGCGAGAGAGAGTCTAAAGTTGACTCCGAGGAAAAGGAGGTGCAAGTGGGCGGAACGGTGACTGTGGGAACAGGATGTGCCAAGTGGGGGAAGCACTGAGGTCCTGGACAGGACCGTGGCGGGCACCCCTGGGGCCGGCTCACTCTCTGTGGCTCCCAGCGGCAGGTGCTCCTGTTAGGTCATCAGGATGCGGGAGGCCTTGGGTTCCAAAGCTGCTCCTTCCAAGTGCCCCCACCACTACGGTGTCTGCCCAGAGGGTGCTGTACTCACCCTTCCTAGAGCCCTTCAGGATGAGGCAGGTGTGGGGGTGCGCAGACGCAGGAGGGGCGCCTTCTTGTCCTCGTCCCCCCTGACAGAGCACGTGAGTGGTTTAGTAAATACATGTTCAGAGTGTGTCTGAGTCCCGTACAAGGTCCTGGGCTGTCAGAGGGGGACCTCGCTGGCCCTAATCTCAGCCTGTCTTCCTGAATACAAAAGTGACGTCAGGCTCTGCCCCAAGAGCTTGTCACCTTGTACAAGCCGTTTTACTTCTGCGTACCTTAGTTAGCTCATCTGTAAAATGGGCGTAAGGAAATTTTCATCCCTAGCAGGGTTATGGCTGATAACTCTGCCCAGCTGGGGGGTTCACTGAGATGCTGGTACAGGGGACGGTGGGGGCCCAGATTGGGAAAGCACCTTATTTATACGCTGTAGACTCACTGGGAGGGATGCAGGCGAAGCCGTGGCTTCTGTTCTCTCCACGGGCCCAAGGAGAACTCCGGGGGCACAGGAGCACAGTGGAGGGGCATAGTGAGGACTGCAAGGTGTGCACGGAGAGCGAAAGAGGACCAACGAAGCGCCCCGTTCGTAGGCCCAGCAACAAGGTCCTCGCCAGAGAGACATGGAAAGGAGCATAATGATCTCCGAAGGATTAAGGGCGACAGTCTTGGCAACAGGAAGCAGTAACAGGCAGGGACAAAAGAAAACCGACGGGAGATGCGGGGTGTGGAAGAAACAGTGTGTGAAATCAGAAAGCTGGATGGCGTAGAGAAAGCGACAGGACGGTACTCGGAGCAGTGGCCCGGGCGGCCGCGTGCGCGCGCGCTTCTGCGGCGTGGACATGTGTGCGCACACGTGTGTGCACATGCATTTAAGACAACCGCCGCCCCAACCCCCCGTCGGCTCTTTTGTTCCTTTTCGTCCAATGCCTGAAGGGAGGCTCTGGAGCAAAGGTGGCTGCCAGGCAGTTTGGAAATTTGATGAAGGGGACACACCGTGCATTTTGTTGTTGGGGGACGGTGGGGAGCCCGCGGGTCCCGATTGGAGGCCGGCCCGGCTGCCGCCCGAGTGCCGGATTCCCGGGGAATTACCCTTGGCTGATACCAGTTGGCACAATTAAAAAGCCCCATGTCTTCACCATATGGAAAGTGTTAGGCCTCCTTACGTGGTTTCAGAGCTATGTGCCGGGAGGTAGGCTTGACATTTGAGGTAGAGCATAAATTAAATATTTGGTGTTTGGAATTAAAAGATGATTTGCTTTGAGGCTGGCAGAGAGGCATCTGGGCCTCCACTTGCTGGTATCTCGGACTTGTCCACGGAGGGTCTTCTCTGCCTGTGGCCCCCAGACCAGCTTCCGAGCCCCGCCTGGGAGCTTTCTTTATACCTGGGGATCAGGGAGGAGGGACGGGGGCTGCCGGAGCTGGGCACAGTGCCAGGTGGGGCTTCTGGTTTCCAATAGGTCTTCGTCCCTTAGGGTGGTGCGTGGTCGGCAAGGTCACGTTCTGGCTGCTTTAATGCGTCTCCATGACGTGGTCTCGGGTAGAGGCTTTGAGGAGAGTCTCGTCCTCCTTTTGAAACTTTTTTTTTTCTTTTAGAAAGAGGCCCGTTCCGTGGGTCAGGCTCTGTGCATATTTTAGTCCCTTGAACTCAGGAAAAGTCCCCCTGCATTCCCATTTTGCGTGAGGTGTAATACACCCAGGGCCAAGTAAAGGCAGGTGACCACCACTGCTGGCCCCACAAGCTCCCAGCACCTGGAGGGTGAGTCATGTCCTCTCCCAGTGGGGACATCAGAAGTGAGGAGAGAATGTGGGCAATGGATGGGCAGAGAGGATTTCTCTTTGTAGCACCACGCTCAGGGACCCACCTGTTCCCCAGAGGATTTCAAACAGCAAGGTCAAACTGTTCAGCAAGGAAAGAATCCCTTTCTGGGCAATGCACCTTCCCTGCGGCAGCCCCAGGGCCCGTAGTGGGTGCTCGTGAGATATCTCCTACATGAAGGAGAGAGTGAATGAATGAATGAATGAATGAAGGATGGATTAGGTCACCATCCCTGCATCCCTGTCCCCCCCCCCCCCTCTTCCCCAGCCCGATGGAACCGGATACAGGAGCAAATGGATTAGGCCTTTTCTTTCAGGCACTCGGCTGTTAATTACGATTCATAATGAATTGTCATTCATTATGAGTTCCCTACCTGTGCCAGGCATGAAGATACGGTACCAGATGACACAGCTGTGGCCCCCATCCTGTGGCTTCCATCTGAAAGAGCGAGCAGGTGAATGGCCATACCGGCCGGCAGCAAACCCCGTGAGAGGCTGTGTGAGGCAGCGTTGGAGCCGAGCCTGGAAGCCAGGGAGGGCGAAGGGGTGGCGGAGCGGGTGGCCCGTGTGCAGGGAGGCGCCCCGGCTCGCGCTTGTCCGTGGACATGGGTGATGGTCGGGTTAGGATCTCCAGAAGGGACTGCAGGTCAAAGTCGCTCCACAGCCTGTGGGGACTGGATGTCTCTCCTGGTGCTCAGTCCTTTTGAAAAGCCCCGCACGTTTGGGACACTTGGCACATTGAAGTACCTGTCCCTCGGGACAGGTGTGTGGTGTGGAGCCGCTGGGCCGTCAGTGTGCTGCCCGGCCTTGGAGCTGGTTGCCGTGGGCTGTCAAGGACTTGGGGGCACTCCTCCAGCTATTTGGATGGATTGGTGGCCCTCATCAACCTGTGTGGGGAGGGGGGTCAGCTGTGAGGAGCCCGATAGCTGGCCCTGGTGGGATGTGGGGGTCCTGGGGGGTGGGGCTGGATGCCCAAGGGCCAGGGCACCAGAGGCAGTGACAGGCCACTCCCAGGGAGACTCACCCGGCCCCAGAACTGCTGTGAGCCCGTTCTAAGGGACCAGGGCCCCTTGCCTTGGTTCACCAGGTGCGTCAGAGAAACGGGGGTGCAAAGGCACCCACACATCAATGGGCCGGGCCATGGCCCACGAGGCCGGCCGGCTCTGGTCAGAGGCCCTCCACCGTCCTCCTGGGCCGAGGGTTCTTGCGGCCTCGCTCGCTGGCTGTGGGTTTGCAGCGTGCTTCGGTTCAGAAACTCTTGGAATTTTTAGGTCGCTTGTTGGATTCCAAAGCAGGCGCTTCTGGCTGCCTCCCTGACTTCCCCTCTCCTTCCCTCACACATGTTCTTTCTGGGGCTCTTGTCTCTCATAGACATTCTTTCTCCTCCCCTTGCTCTCATTCTGCCCCTCCCTCCCCCCTCTCCCCGAGGAAGGAAAAAATTCAGACTCTCACAAACAAAATATCTGCCATTCCATCCGAGGGAGAACTGAGGCAGGAGCCCAGAATATCCTGGAAGGAACGCCAGCGAGAGCTGAAGGCCTCGGTTGTTTAATCTGGAAGGCGGGCTTTGATGTCACCGTGCTCGGTTTATCCTGGGAAGCTGCCTGCTTCTTTATGGCTGGCTTCAGACTCTCCACACGAAGAGTGGCCGCGTTCCTTCGGGGTGGAGGAAAAGCCTGATCACTCCCCAAAGGGCCGGCCTGGTGATGCCGCCGCCGCTGCCAAGCCCAGGTCGGGTGGAGAACCTTTTCCAAACAAGCCTTTCCAGAGACATAAGTAATTCTTTGATAACTTCCCGGGAAAGCAGAGGGGGCTGTTTATCCATGTGGGCACCAGTCACGGGGCTCTGTGAGGAAAGCCTCGGGTCCCCCCGCTGAAGTCATCCTCAGCCCCAGGGAGGTGCCACTCAGGAGCCCTTGCCGCAGGCTCTGCGCGCTGGGCTGTGCCCTGGGGGGGTGTTTGTTTAGAGGGCTCCGTGAAACGGGTCTAGGCCTCCCTTTCTTGCTTGGTGAGCCACGCGGGTTGTGGCCTGTGCGTGTGGCCTTGCGTGTGGCTGACGCCTTTCAGAGGTCTCCAGGTTGCTGGGTGGGCTTCACTGTGGTGTGGCATCAGGAGAAGGGTCCCTCCCTTCTTTGGGGCTTGGGTTTTCCAGCTGATGAGCAGGATAAAACATTTATTATAGTTTAGCAACTATCTATTGAATACACTCTATTGAAGTCATTTGTGCGTCTGTGCAATACATACTGAATACCTAGGTTGGGCCAGGTACACATTTGCTGCATCAATCGAGCATGGTCCTTGCTCCCGTGGAGCTTACACTCTAGCAGGAAGTATTTTTAAAAACAAATTACACAGTCTAAGTTGTGCTATGTGCTTTAAGAACATTTAATGGCAATCGGACCTCATCGGGGTGGCTGTTCATTCCACAAATCTTGGATCGTAGGTAGGGTGCTGGGGAAACTATGAGGATTAGGACATAGTTCCTGCCTTGGAGAACTTAGCATTTAGTGGAACTAAACTTTCCCATCTGGTTGATTTTTCTTATCTTATTGCATTGGTTCCCACCAATGGTTACAATGTTTAATAACCATTAAGAATATATTTGTTGTTTATCCAGGGAAGACAGCTTTCTTCACCTCCTGGCTTGCTGAGGTTGTTAAAACCAGGAATGATTACTGAGTTTTATCAGCTGCTATTGGGGTGCTGCTGGAGCTGCTCATTCTTCCCTAATGTACGGTTTGTAGGCGTGACTGGCATCGCTAGATTTCCTTTTGCGCCCCTGAACTCAATCCTTGTCGTGACAGACTGCTGTCTTAAAGGGTTTCTGTTCTTGATTTACTAATATTTTTTACTTTGGATTTTTGTGTAGATATTCATGTTAGACTGTTTGGCTCCTGGTGTGGGAAGGTGGATACAGAACACGGAAGACAATGTTACGGGAATGTTTGAGGACCCTCTGGGGACACTGAGCATGTAGAGCAGTGAGTGCCACGTGGTCTAGGGTCAGAGGGGGGTCCCACAGATCTGTGATGTAAGCCCCAGGGTGAATGGGGGAGAGGTGGCGGTGAGCAAGGGACTGGGAGGGGGTATGGAGCAGCCGTGTGACTGTTCGCTGGGGGGACCAGCAGCGCGTGGTGAAGATGGCCATTCGTTAGAGATGCTGATTGAAGTTCAGTTGGCTGAAGAGGGGTCCGGACCTGGGCCTGGGGCTTTCTCAGACACCTAACGGAGCTTGGCCTTTGTCTGCAGGGGAGACGAGGGTCAGGCCCTGTGTGAGGGGCCGGCAGGGCAGGGGTGAGCCCCGTGATCTGGGGAAGCTCTCGTGCAGGGAAAGAAGGAATGTGGGGGATGGCTCTCTGTTTTAAAAATACTTTGGAGGATAAAGAGGAATCAAGGGACTCTTCTCTGGGCTCAGTGAGAGATTCTGGAATGTCTACATTGGTCCAGGCACAGCACTTAGTTCTCAGCTGCCATCCAGGGGACCCTTGAGGAAGGATCAGAGACGTCGAATAGGACAGCAGGCAGAACACGGTGGTGGTTAACGAGCAAGGACTCTGGAGCTTGATGTCCTGGGTTCAAATCCCGGCTGCGCCGTTTTCTCACTGTGGTACCTAGGGCATAGTGTCGAACCCCAGGAGAAGAATAGGATGCAGTGAAAGAGATGAAAGAGTGGCTTCCGCTCTGGATGGGGAGGTGACGATAAGCTGTTGAGGCCCAAAGAACACTAGCCAGGCCATGAGAGGTTTGGGGAATGCGTCTCAGACCAGGGGTCTAGGAAGTGCAAAGGCCAGGAGGCACGTTTGCTGCTTAGAGAGAGTCTTCAGCCCACTTCCGGTGCCTGACTGAGGCCGGACTGCAGCCTCTGAGACGCGAGGGCAGAAATCCGGGGTCCCGCAGAGGGACTGGGCAGGGCCTGGGCGTGGAGGGTGCTGAGCCCTTGTCTGCTCCCCCGCAGGTCTTCCTCTCTGATTATGTGATTATTATTATTATTTTTAAAGGTTTTATTTATTTATTTTTAGAGAGAGGGGACGGGAAGAAGAAAGAGAGGGAGAGAAACATCACTGTGTGGTTGCCTCTCGCACGTGCCCCCAACTGGGGACCTGGCCTGCAACCAGGAATGTGCCCTGACTGGGAATCGAACCAGCAACCCTTTGGTTTGCAGGCCAATGCTCAATTCACTGAGCCACACCAGTGAGGGCTTATTATTATTATTTTTACTGATGTCTGTCCACTCCAGCTTCTCTCTTTTCTGTCTCGGGGGGACGGCTGGGGAGAACCTGTCAGTCGCATGGGAGTAGTCAGCCTGGAGCTGGCTGGCTGGCCTGGCCGGTGCCGCTGTGCGCCCTGGCCTTGACTGCAGAGCTGGGGCCCTGCGAGTGTGGGGCAGAGAGCATAAAGGGCCCCTGTTAGCAGGCTGGGCCTGTCCACCCTCAGGCCACAGGTGAGGCCTGGGGAAGACCACAGCCTCCGAGGATGTTTTTCTAACTCGTGAAAGCCACGTGGGCTGGCCCCTTGCACAGAAGCCATGGCTTATGGCAGCTGCACTGAGCAGGCTTGGGGGTGCTGGTTAGGGGTGCCACCCCTTGCCTGGCTTCCAGAGGGAGCCTTGTCCTGGTGCCCTTGGACCTTGACTCAGTTTTTTACCCCTCTTCCCCCAAGTGATCTACATGGACTTTAAAAGCAAAAGGGTGCTGGGAGAAAACCGCCACCAAGCAGGGACAGATTTGCCTTTTCAGTGGGCACTGGGGGCTGCCCTTCCTGCTCCCCGGCCCTGGAAACCCAGGGGCGTGCTGCCTGGGTCAGTGCCGGGCACCTGCCTCCTTCCTCCGGGCTCTGCGGTGCCACTTGCCTCAGCGCCTGGTGCCGGCTCTGTGCTGAGCCCGTGGGTGCGGTCCTGAGTGTCTGCTGCCCGCTGCGCCCCGGGCCGGGCGCTGTCCGTGCCGCTCCGTTCTCACGGCACCGTTGGGGGGCTGGGGCTGTTATGACGAGTCTGCTCCTTATCCAGGCACGCGACCTGGAAGTGGCGTCTTGCTCCAGCCAGACTCAGATCTAGGTTGGTCTGATTTGAGTGCCATCCTAAACCAGACGACATTTTTTTCCCTTAAACTATGTTACAACCCCATTTGTGCTTCACAAAAACCCATTTAGTGACCAGCATTAAAAAACGAAACAGGAAAGAGCACAGCTGTGACAGATCGTCACGTCGGGCAAGAGTAAAGGTTGCTCTGTGTGACTTCCTGTGGAGTTTGCAGACACGGACCGTGGGCGCGGGCAGCCACGTTTGCAGCTGACTAGCTGGATCGATGTAGGTGACCTGTATTTACGTCCTTGCCCAAACCCGTGTGTGCAGAGGCCCGTTATAACACGTGATCCTTCCTGTGGGTCGCCCTCAATGGCTTTGGTCACGGGTGTGGGTGCTGAGCCTGAGTGCCTGGTTTCAAGGCCCGGCCCCGCTTCTCACTAGCTGTGTGACCTTGGCCAAGTTCCCTCACCTCTCATTGCCAAAGTGGTGTTTTGTTTGTTTGTTTGTTTGTTTGTTAGCTCCAGGCCTTTTGGTGCGTTGACTTCTTGGTCAGGACCAATTCTCCCAGGACGGCCGTGCGTGCTTTCTTGCTTAGGGGCCAGGAGAGAATGGGGCAGCCGTGTCCTGGGAGGAGGACGTGGCTGAGTCTTTGGGGGCCGGACAGAGCACTGTGTTGGGAACTCTGAGCCTCGGTGGGGGTGAGGGTGGCTTAGCTAGCAGGTGTCCACCATGACCTCTCCTGGCCTCCGCTTCCTCCTCTCAGAATGTAGTGAAGAAGGGAGGGTGTTTACATTACATTTCGCTGTATCACAAGTGACTCCAAATGACGTCGTCATTTGAGGACCTGCTCCAGGCTGCGCAGGGTGCGTGGGACTGGGCGGCCGTGGCTTGTCTGCGGTCCCCTGTGGTACAGTTACAGTGGCTGGGAAGTTCGGGCCCAGCTGCAGCAGCCCCCCTTGGGCCCTGTGTCCGGGGCCTCGTTTTTCCTCCAGGGGCCTGCGCGCGTGCTTCGCTCGGGCTTCCTTGTAGGATGGTGGCCCCGGGGAAACCGGCTCGTCGTAGGATGGCGGCCCCAGGAGCGCCACCATGGAAACTGCCGGGCCTTTGTAAGGTGAGGACAGGAACTCGCAGTGCCACACTCCCTTGGTTAAAGCCAGTCCTGGGTCCCACCCAGACATCGGGGAAGGGACTACACAGGTGGGGTCACTGGGGGCCATCGACGTCATCTACCAGGGAGGGCATGGTCTCCCGGAGAGGAATTGCCAAGAGGCCGGAGGAGAAAAAGGACTGAATGCTGTTGGTTGGAGTTCGGATCCTGGCGGTCGCAGGTGGGCTGGCAGGGGCTGTCTCGGTGGAGTGATGCCGGTGGTCAGTCTGGAGTGGGTCATAAGGGCACTGAGGAACCCTTGCAGTGAAGAAGCACATACTTGCAGGAGCATCCATGGCTGCGGCACATATTTGGAGGAATGGAAGCTTCATAACAGCTTGCATATCCATCATGGGGACGGGCTTGTGAGCAGTGGTGGGGCCACTCCGTGGGTCTCTCTGCGACAGGTGGGGGGCTGCACACCGACGGGAAGGAGTCCTTGAATGAGCCAAGCAGGAGCTCAGCCTGCGAGTCATGTGGTCCTGGTTTTTGTAGGACTCGAGTCTCTTCGGGCCTGGGCATCTCTGTGTCTGCAGGAACCCAGAGAAGGATCGGGAAGAATGTCCTGTTTAAGGCTGTTCCCCTGGGGTGCGGAGGGGTGGGGGAGGGTAGGGGATCTCACTTTTCACATTATGCATTTCTACACCGTTGACTTCTTTTTCCACGAGCGTGTACTACGTCTGTGTTTTTCCGGAAGAGCATACATTTACAAGCGATGGAGCGATGAGGAGCTAGCTGGTGCAGGGAGCTCTGTGAGAAGCGTCACTGACAGAGGTAGAGCGCGAAGAGTGGGCAGAGGCTTAGGAAGGACTCAGGGTCTGGCCTGAGGACCCCCTACATCTGAAGCTCCTCGGTGCTGTGTAAATGCAGAGACCTCGGGTCCCCGTGCCCCAAAGCACCCAGAATCAGGGTGTCTCTGTACTGGGTGATGGCTGTGCTGACAGGGACCCTATAGGAAAATGGGAGGTGGGGGAAGAGCAGGATGGGGGAGGGCTGAGGCTAGCTGAGGTAGGAATGGCCCTCCCCCCACCTGTAGAGCAGGGCCAGGGGTGGGAATCAATTGAGTGGCCCTTACGGAGGAGCTGGCCCCGTCCTCTCAGTCAGTGGCTCTGTCTCCTGCGTCCTTGCTCAGGGCTGTGGCTCTTGAACTTGCAGGTGGACTTGGAGCTTTACTGACAGGCATTGCCTCTGGCCTCTGTTGCGTGGGCTGCCAGGCCTATCCTTCTACACCGGGGTGGAAGGGGATGTTGAAAGGACTCGGGGACTGGCGCTCTCTACCGGTCCTGCTTCTCTCGGGTCAGCTGCATGCTCAGACAGACTCCCCCCGGCAGCGGAGCCGGCGCCCATCGGTCTGGGCTTCCCCCTCCGGCTGGAAGAGAGAGTCCAGCCGCAGCGGGCGGGGCTCTTGTTGTTTTCATGGCTCACAGACCCATTCCAGAACCAGCCTCTGTGCCTCTGACCATTCTGGGTCACACGGCTGTCATGGAGTGAGGGCTGGGATTAGCCGCCCCCACCCCGAACCTCAAGGGCAGGGAGGTAAGGGGTGGGGGGCTTCCTAAAGAAAAACCACTGCTGAGGGCTGAGGAGAAGGCTGGGAATGCACGCTGGGTGGGCGGTGTGGGCATCTGTGCCCAGCCGGGCTCCTGGAGGAAGGCTCCCTGACCACAGCGCCGGGCCGTACCTGGTCAGCATGGGTGGGGGCCAGGCAGCCCAGCAGGTAGCTGGCCATCTTGGGAGAACCACTCCTTGAGAGTCAATCTTAGAAGAGCCCGGGTGGTTTGCCACCTCCTCCATGCAGCCCACGTGGGTCACAGCCTTTCTTCAAGCTCCTGGCCTGTCCATGAGGATCATAGATCGATGTTTCTTGACCCCCAGTGTGTAGGTAACAAATCCTTTGGGGAGCCCACTAAATTGAATGGTATCCCTCCCCTCAGATAAGTGTGCTTACACCTTTAACTCCAATTTCAAGGCACTCATAGCCCCAAGGTTAAGAGCTCTTGACTTAGTTTGTATGGCTACCTTTTAAAACTCATTTTATTAACCTGTTTCCCTAGGTGGGTCTTCCCCCAGTTGCAGGGGGCACAGAGCTTTGAACCTGGGCTTCAGATCTGGTTTATCCTGAACTGTGTTGATGTTGGGGCTTAGTTTCCCCACCTGTGAAGTGGGGAAAAGAATACCCACCTCCTGGGAGGCATTCCAAGCACGAAATGAAATGATGCACATAGTGACTTATGGCTTGGCCTGCAGTGAGCCCTCAGTGAACGGGCCCCACAGCCTCCGGGGCTGCCTATGGTCTGCGCGATCCCAGGAAGCTCATTCTGTCTGTCCGGGTGCAGGACAGCACCTGGACAGAGCGTGGATGCTTTTCATGGATGAGGAGAAGCCATCTTTGTTTGCTCAGGAATTGCCATGTGATGATTATGTTTTTCCCCTCTTCCAGACGGGGAAACTGAGGCCCGGTCGTTTTCCGTGACTTCATGTCTTGGGGTTCATTTGGGTTAGTTGTGTATGACTTTACACTCTGCCTGGAGGGCACCCCTCACTTACAGTCGGTGCCTCTTGTCGGGACAAGGACAGGCCACAGGTGACAACTCAGCTGGGTGTGACGGCTGCTTGACGGAGTCCCCAGACCCCTGAGTCCCAGCCAGTTGCTCCCCAGCCCACCTGGTGGACCCCAGGTCCAGGGTGGTGGGCACTGCTCTGTAGAAATTTGAACTAGGGCTTCGCTTTGAGAGTATTAAGCCACCAGGTCCCTGGCGCTTACAGCAAATCAATCACTGCGTTACGGAGGGACCGTCAGGGTAGACATGACTTCATGAGCTTGTCAGAGAGCCTGCCTCTTCCATGTTTCACTCTCCAAGATTTTTGACTTTCAGAAAAGGAACCGCAGATAGAGTTACCACGTTTTACAGAAATATTTTTATTGGGCAGAAGATTGCTTTATGGCGAGAGCCAGTTATTTCAGGAGACAAGCAAAGGGCCCTTTATTCCCACGTTCTGCGGGAGGAAAATATTATGCTAGGAAGCCCGCTTCTCGGACGGGACGTTGGAGAGGCCAGGCCACACTTGTGGAGTTGGGAGTGGGTGACATGGGATGGTGTGGGGGTCTCGGGGACCCTGAGCATGCACCCGCTTCCTCTTAACGCCCCTGGGGAGTCAGGGCTTGTTTTGCAGGCAGAGGAAGCCTGAGGTTGCAGAGCAGGGAAGGGAGGTGGTCAGAGCTGGGCTTTGACCTGGGATGCAGGGCAGAGAGAAGAAGGAACTGGGAGGGCTCCCCCCAGGGTGTGAGGTCTCCCACTGGGGAGACAGCAGGCCTGGGGTCAGAGCCGGCCCTGCCATCTGCTGGGGTGACCGCACCCTCACCCGTCTGAGCCTCAGTTTTCCGTGTGTAGGTGGGAGTAACATAGTTGTCAGCGGTAAATGAACCCCTCCATGGCCAGCGCTTACTCGCTGACGCCGTCCATGCTGCCCGTGGGGACTGTCCGAGGCAGGCCGGCCGGCCTTCCCTCATCCACACCCCAGAACCGGCGTGTCCTGTGGCTTCCTTTGCTGGAGCCTTCAAGTGTGCGGGGCTGTTCCCCGAGCCCCATGGGGAGACGTCCGGTCTGACGACACCACGGGCCTCCTTCCTGAGCCTGCGGCCCGTACTTCAGTGCGTGAACGGGACTGTTCTCTCCTGGAAGCGAGGGGAAGAGATACTGGCTTGATGGAACTCAAGGAGGGTGTGTGTGTCCTTTGAGGACCAAGATTTCGTTCTGTCCTCCCTCCGTCGCCGTGGAGGGAGGGCGCCTGCCAGAAGCCCTGTCTGTGTGCGCGCAGCCCTGTGCCTGATAAGGAGCCGGCTCCCCTGCCCCTTTCTCGCTGCTGACCACGCTCCCTTCCAAGTTGGGCCGCGGAGAGAGTGGATTTATTCCGTTCTCTTCCCCACCGCCCTTTCATTATATAGAACGGGAGGGAGAGTTTATCTTGGTCTCGGGGAGATCTATCGTTGCAGCTGGGGAATGGCATCCAAGTTTACAGAATGGAGTCTGGTGCCCGGAGCCTTTGGGTAAATATTTTGGGAAGTTGGATTCCGCCGGCATTAGGGCCCATGGGCTGGGCGGTGGGTGCTTTTCCAGGACAGGGTGGCTGAACTTGGACTCCGCTCGGACAGTGCCTTGCACAGGGGCTACGTCCTGAGGAATCTTAGCACCTAGAATTCCTGTCTCTTAAGACCCCCTTGTGCTGCGCCATCACCCCCCTGCCCGGACATCCATGCATAGTTTCTTCACCTATTGCAAATGCACCTGCCCCCTCTCCATCCTGTTTTCTTCCTTCTCTGTGACCTTTAAGATTCGTTCCCCACACCCCCGCTGTGGCCTTCCCCCAGGGCTGTCCCCCTGGATCCTAAAAGCCTTCACAGCGCTTTGCTGACGCCTCCTGTGTTCTGCCCTGGGTTGACCAAGTCAGACAGGTGCGCCCCAGACAAGACCCATGTTCTCAGGCCTCAGTTTTTCTCATCAGTAAAATGGGATAGCGATAACAGAACCCCCTTTCTAGGGGGAGGGTGGAAAGGGTAATGGGTGGGAAGCCTCAGGACCTGACGGACAGTAGGGTTTGGTAAATATTTCACTCCCCACTTCCTCCCAGATTATAAGCTGCTTGAGGACAGAGGCCAATGTCTATTTAGCTTTGTATCTGCTTGGGAACGTGGCGTTTTGTCTGCAATCCCTGAGATCGCAGTAGGGGGTCCTGCAAGTTTGGAGGGGTGGCGATACTCTGACGGCTCCCTGGCTGGAGAAAGTTCCTCCAGCTTGGGTTTTCAGGCTTGGGGATGATAAACACCGTTGCTCTGCAGAGCAGTTAGAACCCAGGGAACATGCTCCACCAGCGTCAGCCACTGAGCTTCTAATATATGGCTGATTTCAAAGGCTTAATCTGCAGAGAATGAATATATTATAATCTGCAGAGAACGAATATATTATAATTTGCCGTCAATAATTTTTACATTGGTTATATATAATGATATTTTAAATGGCACTATTCTAGATATATTGGCTTAAAGAACATTCTTCAAGTTAATTTCACTTTTTTAAACGGGGCTACTGGAAAAATTAAAGTTACACATACGCTTCCACTCTGTTCCTATTGGGCAGTGCTGGTCTGGAGTCCAGACCCTTCTGGACTTGCCCTGAAGGAGGCTAAAATGGGTTCCTGGGGGCAAAAAAGAAATCTCTCTCCTTTCAGGTATAAAGCGCAGATGTATATGCTGACCTACCTAAACAGATACACAGTGTATCTGTGGTGTTAAGATCTCACGGTGGGGTGATTCGGGAAAGCAGCCTCAATCAGCTCCGTATGGGGCGGGGGGAAGAGAAGGAAGAATGAGGGATCCTGCTCCAGAGACAGCCAGCCCTGAGTCAGAGCCTGGCTTTGCTCAGCTGTGTGACCTTGGGTGAGTTCCTTAACCTCTCTGTGCCTCTGTCGCCTCACCCTAAATGGGAGGAGAAATGAATGCTGCTCAGCTGTCATGTAGGTTAAATAAGAACACCCATGAAACACTTTGCTCGGTACGTGACACGCAGAAAGTAGGTAATGAATAGGACAGTTATTATGGTTATTCACATTAATATGCAATTAATAGTAATATAATTAATATTTGGCATCTGGAGGCCAAACAGGGTAGGGCTTCCACTTCTGGAATTTAGAGTGACCGTAACGTCTGGCAGCCTCAGGTTTTCCACCCGACAGTGTGTTGCTGGGGTGACTGCAGCATCTGTGCAGCGCTGTGTGCTGAGCGTAGATGTGGCCGGGCGCCCTGAGCCAGGATGGGGGGTTTCTGCACCCAGGGCTGCTCGTTGTGGCCCCCACTGGGCTCAGGGCAGGCCCTCCTGGCTGGGTGGGCATCCAGGGGTGAGAGCTGGGCTGGGCTGCGCTGGGCATCACCACCTTCAACAGGAGAGCTGGGAGGAAGGCGGAGGGGGACAGGGGGGCTACCCATTGGCTGCCCGTTGACCGCTTGACACAGACAATTGGATTAAAGGTGCCTTTTAGGGGCTTGGAACTTGTCAGTGCCATGGAGGGTGCAGACTGCAACCTTCCGGTAACAACACCGAAGTCCCTCTTCTGAGGTCACCGTCGGAGAGACACAGATGCCCAGGCTGGTCCTCCTGCGGGAGCAGGTGATGGAGAGGCGCTGGTCCTCAGCGCAGCCGGCCCACAGCTGGTGCACCCAGGGCTGATGCGCGTGGCGGCTTTGGCGGCATTGGCGGAGGAGAGCTTCAGGTGCCCGGAGACCTGGGTCTCCACGGCTTGATAGCTCCCCTTGGTGCCACTCACACACTCTAAGGTACCCTGTCTGAACCTGCCCTCCTCCTTCCCGTGGGACCCATGAGTGCTCCGGGCCTCGGCGGCTCAGACCCGGGGGCTCCATCCACCTGGTACTCAGTCAGAAGCTGGAAGGACCTTCTCCCCAGAGATGGAGAACTTGTACCAATCCTATGATCCGATTCAGTGACTCTCAGATTTGTCCCCTGCTTGCCATCCTGGCCTAAGCGCTCATCATGTCACACTTAGGGGATTCCAGCAGCCTCTGATAGTTTGATAGTTCGGCCAGGCTGCGTGTACGGTGCCAGTGGGGTTTTACAGAATCGTGCTCTGACGTGAATCCCCACTGTGACTTCCGTGACCTTTATGGGATGTGTTGGGTCCCTCCCCAAGTCTGTGAGGCTGAGCACAATTTTCGGCTTTCCCACCTCTCATCCCAGCTGCCCTCCCTCTCACCATGCGGGTTCTGTTTGAACATGTCCATCACACCCCCGCCTCAGGGCCTTTGCACATGCTGTTCCTTCTGCCTGAGATGCTCTTCCCTATACTCTGCCCAGTTCTCCCCACTCATTCTTCAGGGCTCAGCTTCCACATCACCACTTCTGAGCAGGCTTCCCGGAGGCCCCGCTCAGAACCCGTTTCCTTCCTCACTGGTGTTCTTGCTCCTTCCCTCATCCTGGTTCCTTGTCCTCATCCTCGTCCCAGTGCTCGGTACTCAGCCACCAGCGCTCAGTAGTGATCGACTCACGTGGTAACTGAGTGACCGCTCCCTTCCCGCAGCCATGACCCCCGGAGCACAGTGTGGGACACATGGCAGGACCCATTAATGGTGCAGAACGGCCTGGCTTTGCTGTTCGCTTTGGACAAGGCCGCCCCTCCCTTGGCTTCGACCATGGTGCTTGTAAATGGGGAGTAGGACTCAGTCACTTTGAAGTTGCCTCCGTCTGGGACTTCTTAAGGAATTAACCTGCGTTTTGTCTTAGACCCCGTAAGCTACCTGGAAGGCTGGGAGCTGCAGGGTCACGTGCTCCATCCCCTTCCTTTGTGCTCTGGCTGGGCAGGGGCTCGGGGTCTGCTGTGGAACCCTGGGGAACAGAAACCCTCTGTGCACCAACTAGCCTTTCCCTAAAGGTGGGTGCTCAGCACCCCCAAGATTCCTCCTATTAACCAGCCTGGGCGCAGCCTGGCACTAGGGCTTGTGCATGCCTGCCTCAGGCAGACCTGAGTTCAAAGCCAGCCTCTGCCAACCCCAGAGGGTGCTGAGGCCAGGGTGCTGACCTGCCCACACAGGAGGTGGGGTAGGACAGCGGCCCTGGACCTGGGTGAGCTTGAAACTCCTGCCTACCAGTTACGTGACCTTAAAGCAACTTCCCTCATTTTTCCAGGGCCTCAGTCTCCCAGTCTGTACGATGGGGCTAGTGTGACTCTCGCTCTTGGGGCTGGGGTGTGAATTCCGTGGACCTCATGAACCCCTGAGGCCTGGTGGAGACGTGGCACTCAGTAAGGCTGCTCTTGTCGCTGTTAATAAATATTCCTTCACGACTGCATCTTGTGAGGGAGAAGGAGGTAGGATTTGTCCTGGAATTTTTCCCCCCATGGAAAGGTGTTTGTGGTTTTCTTCCTTCTGGAAACCCCCTGCCCTCAGCACCCCCTCTGCGTCCCTCCTTTGTCCCCCCTGCACTCTAACTGGTCACCAGGTAACAGCTTCTCCCCTTGGAGGGTTGCTATGGAGACCTCCTGATGCCAAACGTACTCTGTGGGTAAGGGCATGACCTGTCCCCTCCCGCAGGCCCAGGGGCTGTGGCCACGCGGAGGCTGGGTTTGCAGTCTGGTCCTCCGCCCGCCCCTTGAGCTGCCCTGCAGAGCCAGCCAGTGCTTTCTGGGGTCCCGTTCGACCCACCAGGCCTCTGCCGCACAGGACCTCCCTGCCGGGACTGCCATCTTGGCCTGGGGCTGAGAGAGCGGCCCGTGTTGGCAGCCCTTTGGAATCTGAGACCCTTCGGTGCGCGGCATCCTGGGGGCATTAACACCTTCTCTGAGCCCCACCCCCAAGTTTATTGGGCAGCTATTCCCAAAGCCGCAGAGTAACCTGGGAAATGAAACATACGACTTCTGGGTTCAACCCCGGCGATTCCGATTCAGTAGGTGTCCGAGGCCCCTTGTGAACATGGGCCAGACCCGCCTCCGCCACAGGGACGCAGAGGGGAGGGGTGGTGCCCCGAAGAGAGTCAGGGTGTCATTACCGCAGAGGGGGCGGGGTGCCCAGCTGCACCAACGACAGCTGTTAACTATCTATATCTTGGGTGAGACCCAGGAGTCTCTTTTTAGCAGCACAGACGTGTGTATGCGTATGTCCCGTGTGTATACACATGTCCCGTGTGTATACACACCTCTACGTTTCTAAATTTCACGGGTGACTTATCCCAGCTTTTTGAAAAGAACATTCTCACTCCCATTTTACAGATGGTAAAAGTGAGGCCCTGGGTGACAAGGGACCTTCTTCCAGGACACGGGTGTTGTGTTGAGGCTGGGACTCGATATTGGGTCCTTCCTGCCTCAGGCCCGGCTGGGCTTCCCCGGACTCCCCACTGCCTCTCTTGGGACTCAGTTTTCCCACCTGTCGGTGGGGCACCCTGCACCCGCCTCGGCCACCTCCTGGGCGGGCAGCGCTTGAGCGTGGCAGCTGGTGCGCGTGAGTCACCCCTCCCGACGGAGGGGGACTCCTTGAAGCCAGGACTCGGGGCTGAGGCTCCTGGGAGGGCCTGTTTGGTTTGGGCGACATTTCCGAGTGGTGCGGGGCCCCATGGGCACTCTGTTTGAGCCGACACAGCCCCCCACCCCAGGGACTAAATTTAGGATTCCTCGGCCGGTGGCTGGGCCTCGTCTTGTTTTTGGAAAGTGTCCATTTTGTTCTTCCCCCTGCCGGTGGCTGAAGCTCAGGCACAGCCAGGGGACTGTCCTGCCTGCTTCC